>NW_010329661.1:88040-94204 GCF_000700745.2 Antrostomus carolinensis
GTAACGTCTCATGGCAGCTTGGTACCAGCTTCATGGCTGCTAAAGCTGTGCAGAAGTCTAACGAAATCCAAAGGTCTTTTTTTTAATGTCACAGAGTAAAACTTTTTGAATGACTCACTCAGAACTAAAGTTTTTTGAGAAGCTTTATGGTCACCGGAGGAAATTTGTGAGTTGCAACGTGTGGCTATTTGATGATGGAGAGCATGTAAAATGATCTCTTGGGAAGAAGCTGGAACGCCTTCTACTTTATGCTTGTGACCTGGTGCAAATGCACGCTCTGGTCTTGCAGTGTGAATATCCCACTCATCTGACTTCTCCACACCCCCAGTTAATTACAACTCTGCGTTTCCTTAAAGAACCCCAGGTGCAAACATACAGATTAGAGGCGGTTACAGGAATAGGTTAGCTGGCTTGCAGAGCTAAAAGGTTATTGTTGTTTCCACTGAGGATTTATACAGCGTGCGTGTGTGTGTGCATACATATATTTATATTTCAATTATATTTATGTTATTATTTCAATTACAACCATCCATCTCTTCATAATGCCAGATTTCATTCTGCACCGGATTAAGCCCTGGTTGAATGCCAGCTCTGAAATGGCATGAATGAGTCCTCACAGCATGGGGAAGCTTTCATCATGAAGGTCTTGAAATAAATGTCACCACCACTCTCATCTCTTTCTCTGAAACCCTCTTTTGCCCCATCCCTCCTTCCCGCTCACTGAGGACACTATGGCAGTGTATTGACTTGTGAAGAAAGAGACTCTTCTTAGGTATGATACGTGACCTTCAGGTGGAAGGAGGTTGGGAGCCATGGACAGTTTATGTTTGACTGTCCCTTGAGATGCTGTGACAAGGGTCCTGTCTTCACTGCTCAAATAAAAGTAACTGAAATCCATTATGCTCTTCAGCTCAGATGCAGAAGTGAAGAGGAGGCACTATGGTTTTATTGCAAGGCAAATTTACCTGAGACAACCCTTGGCACCTTTCACATGTCCTACTCGCCCTGGGATAAACACATTCCTTTATTGTTAGAGAAGGCAAGATCAGTGACTGCCAGGATCATCGCTGACCCATCACAGCATGCAACCAGAGTGAAGACTCAATAAAATATCTTTTTAATTTAAAAATGCAGACAGGCTTCAGCTTAGCCAACCGCAACCTGTTGAGGAGTCTTAAAGGCTACATGTGAAATCATTACATCAGACCATTTTTGAGACAGAGCACAAGAGTTTGGAAGGAATTATTTCCCAGCTTTCCTTGTGGCCTCTATGGTCAGTGCTGCTTTGCAGATACAGTCGGATTTTGTATGTGTCCAAAAACGTCACTACAGCCTACTCACAGGAGTCATACAGCTGAATGTAGTTTCTGGGGATGGCTGAGTTGGGACAAGGATGTCCACCTGGCTGAAAGGAGATGTGGTGGGATTTTCTGAAATGGAATGAGGAGTCCTGGGCTGTCTGCCCCATGAGGCAGAGGGGAAGCACTGTGCATGTGTACAGAGAGAGGCGAGGAGAAGTACTGGGCATAGTGGTGATGAGCTGATGGTTGGACTCGATGATCTTAAGAGGTCTTTTCCATCCTTAATGATCCTGTGATTCTGTGAAGGGGCTGGAGCTAACAGAGGGAGATCAGGGTTGGGAAGTTTGTTGTGTGTTCTTGTTCCAGCTGAGCTGGAAACTCTTCCCTTTTCAAAACATCCAGCTCATACATCTACGGTCCTGCCATACAGGAATGCAAGAGTCACTATACACAACCCTCCCACCTCCAACCTCATATATATAAGCAATGTAATATCCAGGAGCCATAAAGATCTCCACAGCCCTGTCAGAGGCTTTTAGCTGACACAAGATGATCTTGCAGGGTCAAGGGATGAGAGTGTCACAGCCTAATGCTTTGCTATCATGTTTTGGGGTATTTTGTATTCTAGACTGATACTTAGGAGCAAGGGACACGTAATCTCTTGAATGCCAGGATGCCCAAAATGAGAAGGGTGTGAATCATCATGTGGAAATCCACATCTGAACAATAGTCAAATTCCTGAGGATTCGTATCTTTGGAGCTTTCAGACGCACCCGTGCCAGGAGGAGGAAGTATAATTCAAAAATGAGACAGTTTGAAGCTGTTTTCTAAGAGTCTAGAAACCATTTTATAGCTTAAATCATTCTCACATGCTGCATTTATTGCCTTAGTAAATACATCAACACGGAAGCATAAACTCTTTTAAAGCTAAGGAAATACCCCAAACACTAACAAATGGATGAGCTGCTGTGAGCTCTGGTGGAATAAATCCCAGGCTCCTGGATGATTCAGGCTTTGCATTCTCATGGTTTATGATTCCACCAGATTTCCTTGATGCAATTATTTTCTTGCGACTCTGCAGTCTACAAACTCTAAATATAACCTTGCACATAAAATGATACTCTCATTCCTAAAACAGTCACTCGCCTAAAATCCTGCCAAACATACGCTTTTTATATTACATTAGTCATGAGCTGTGGCTGACAACAAGTTCCTCTTTGGAGACCCCTCCCAGAAATCTTGTGGAAAAGTCCCTTTAAAAAAAAAAAAAAAAATCCAGGCTAGCTGAGCGTATCAAGCAGGAAAATGTTAACATTTTCCAGAAGTGGATGATGTCTCATGTACCCTTTAACAGTTGCTGCTGGTCCTTTAACACATGTGTGGGAGAGATGCAAGTGACTGAGCTGGGAAGTGGTGTCATTGCTCAACATCAATAAAGACACGAGGCCAGGTTTCAAAAATAGCTTTTATAGTCCAGGAAGAATGAGTGAATGAACCTAGAGACCCTCTATGCTAGTTAGTGACAAAGTGCCCTGATGAATCTGAGGTTCAGACTTCATCCATCTTGTTCTTTACATGTTCATGGCTCAAGTGAAGGCTGTAAAATGCTCCCAAGAACAAAACAGCCCTTCAGGGCCCCTCCACCCAGGGGCAGATGAGGCATGCAGGGCTGAGAGGTGGAAGAACAGTCCTTCTCCCATGGTCTGAGCCATGGGTATCTGTTTAGGGCAGTACCAGAGAAGCCTTCATCTTCACCAGCTGGCTTCACCCATTCCTGGTCACTGGAATGAGGTGGGAGCCAGAGCTCCAGCTATCCCTGCGTTAGCCAAAGGAAAAGGGCTTAGGTGAAGAAGAGAAGAGAAGAGAAGAGAAGAGAAGAGAAGAGAAGAGAAGAGAAGAGAAGAGAAGAGAAGAGAAGAGAAGAGAAGAGAAGAGAAGAGAAGAGAAGAAGAAAAAAGAGAAGAGAAGAGAAGAGAAGAGAAGAGAAGAGAAGAGAAGAGAAGAGAAGAGAAGAAGAAAAGAAGAAGAGAATATTTCAGTTGGAAGGGACCTACAGCAATCATCTAGTCCAACTTCCTTCCTTCCAGGGGGAAAAGCAAGCCCCTGGCCCATTCCCGTTCCCTGAAAGGGACAGCAGCAGTGACCCTTAGGATGCTGCTCTTTGTCATCTTGTGTGCTATGTGGATACCAGGACCTGTCTGCCTGCCCACCGTTTAGCACCAACCCAATGCCTTCCAGCATCTCAAAGTCAAAGTAGCAGGATTTGTAGTCAGGCAGAGAGTGCCACTGTGCAATAGGGTGTCCATGACAAAGCAGGCTGGGATTTAGTCTTTTATTCAAGCACTGTAAGGAGGAGGAAAAGGGAGAGAAGGTGCAGCGTGTAGTGCCACTGCAATTTTCCTAGTGGTAAAGCCAGTTGAAGTTTGCATCCTGCCAGCCTCCAGCTACTCATTCCTCTCTGCTGTGAGGCAGCTGGCCACCCTACTCCATTGTGCCAACTTATGTCTAACTAGGTCATGGATCTGTGTGTAAAAAAAGCCATTGAGAATAAACATAAGCTTTCTTAGGAACCTTTATCATTTCACTGATTTTAAGCACAAAAGAGGTGCTCATCAACAAGACTTCGGGTGAAGGAAGGGAAAAGACGAGGGAGTAGAACCTCTCCTAGCTGTTTTTTCCACCCAAGAAACCATATTTTTTTTCTACCAAGACATCGATTCGAGCCCAGTGCACGTGGGTGTCAGCATGGGCTTTGGAGGGAGCACTCCCACCGTCTCCTCCAGACAGCTAACCTGAGTAACAGGTAACCTGCCTTTTCTTGGCAAATACCAAATCTGGACTCTGTTCCTCTAGTTTGTACTTCAATTGCCTGCCAGGGGTGGTGTGGATTGTCAAATGAGTGTACAGAGCAAGCACGTGCTGCGAGGCCAGCTGGAAGGGATGCAGCTCCTGTGCAAGATAATATTCTGCAGAGGTGATGGATAGCTGACGGGATGTGTAGCCAACAAGATGGGGCTAGAGTTGCCACTGTGGTTGCTCTCCAGGGACCTAAGAAGCCTATTCCTCATTCTTGAACTCAAAAGCTTGACTATTTTAACCCTTCTCTCCATGGCAACAGAGATGGAGCGATGCTGTCTCTGCTTCACGTACCCCTTGTTGTTCTCATGAAGGGTTTGCTCAGATCTGACCACCTGAACTAGTGGCTCCTAGCTAAGCCAAGCCTTTCCTGCTCTCCCTATCTCCCGGATGAAATCCTTTCAAGAACAGCTTGTTCCATTTTGGCCTCGGTATTAGGATTATTAAATAAAATTTGGGTCCAGCTCTCAAAACCTTCCCCCAAGATGCCTTTTAATTAAAGCAGTGGAAAGAAAAGACCAGTATAAAGGTTGTAACATTTTTAATTAGTGAAACCTTTATTTTATTTGCTAAAAAACAAGATTACCTCTAAGTCCATTAAAATGAGTCCTTCGTTGAAAGGCTTTGGAGTGTGTGTGAAAGGGAGATTTAAGGGATATTAATGAGGGCTTAAATATCTTAAACATGCTAAAATAATTGAAGAATGATATTTTTTAATGGAAGAACATAAATAACCTTTTATCCCCACCACGCTGAGCATGTATGTTTGTGTACTGATGCCTTTGAAGTTCACTTGAACGTACACTTCCATGGGCACACACCTGCCTTCGTCCAGACCCACCCATTCATCCATCCCTACTGCCATGGGGAACTGTAGTCCTTCTCTGATAATTTCTGAATAAAGCCATGTCTCTGGGACAGGAAATATATGTTCAATTCATAAACACTTCATCTGTAAGTCATCTTATTTATGGTCCCATGATTTATTGCAATGGAGGACTCTGTATCCTTTGTCTCTGGGGGTTTTTAAGAAGGGGATTTTATTGTCTCCTCTAAAAATTACTTAAAATTTTCAGAATCAGTTACATTTTACAGCTATCAGCAATATGAAAGCATCCAAGTCAGTTCCTAAAAGTCCAAGGGGGAGGCAAAAACTGTGCCTACTTCGACAAAGCCTTGAGGGTTGTCTGCTAACAGGGCTCACTGGCCCTGACTTAGCACAGCACAGCCTGCTTGTGTGCTTTCTTCTCTGGGAATCCACCACACACTTTGATTAACAATGTTCATAGGCTCTTCATAACCTTCTGGCTGAGGAACCTGCTCGGACAAGGCAGCGCTTGTGTTCACACTGGTGTAGAAAAGCTAAATTGCTCTTTCTGCCTCTCCACTTGGATCCCTAGGAAACACCTAATTACTATCATAGCCCTGCCATTGTGGAGAGACCTGTAGATGTGCTGGCCACATGGGAACAAGCCACCAGGATGTTCTGTCCATGATGACCTATATTCTTTTTTGTTTTCTTTTTGCAGGCTTTCTTGTATGGAATCTTGTTAGTGCAAATGAAAGAGCCTTGAAGAGTCCTATGTGTTGTCTGTATGTTATAGTTAAGCAACAGAAGGATAAAAGAGGTTCAAGAAGCCAGAGTAGCTTTTTCATGGCAAGAAGGTCAAATGATCAAGCAGAGAGGATGCTGCTGGGAGTACTGAGACTTTTGACAGTGTGGAAACTTGCCTGTTCTTGGTCATAACAGATTTTAGGCCTGATTTTAGGACTTGACCACATTACTCCATTGCCTGTCTTCTCTCAGAGACCACATCCATGGTCATCTTCTGTAGGAGGTTCTTTCAGCTTCAGACCATGGTCAAGCCAAAACACCCTCCTTCTTTCCAAGGTCAGCCAGCAGCATAAAACAAACCAAAACAGGGTTAACCATCCAGCCAAGAGTTCCACTGGATAAAGGCAACTGCAGTGGAAGGGTCCTGGGACACAACTCTCAGCATGAGACAG
>NW_010329661.1:94235-98907 GCF_000700745.2 Antrostomus carolinensis
CTTCCCCCCACCATTCAAAAGACCTATTCCTTATGATAGTCAAAAAGTACTGATTTCTATTAAAAACCCAAACCCTGCAGGAAAGCAGGGAGGGGGAGTTTATGGCCATTGACCTTTTAACTCAGGTTGGTTTATAAAGAGCTGTCTTTCTGTTGCACCATTGGGATTGTACAAGTTTCTTGGCCATGAATGGGAGCTTTGTAGGATTCTACTGTGTGGTCATTCACGGGGCAATCTGTTGGTCTTTTTAGAGATGTTTAATAAAAAAGAAAACCTATCTGAAAAACAGGAGGAGGGGGGTGAGCTGAGTATCAGCTAGCGGCCCAATCAATGAGTGAATGTGTTTGGGTCTCCTCCCGGAAGAGAAAGCTTGTTTTAGGAATTTAGCCTGGCAGTCGTGGGGTTCTGTTTGTATAGCCCTTTCATTTAAAAAAAAAATACATGCAGGCAATTAAGAAGAGATGGCATGGAGCAGGCACAGGGAGAAGAGACAGGGAGGGAAGGAAAAGGGGAACCAAGAAAGAAAGAACAACTGTTAGAGCTAAGAGGGCGACAGTAAGGATGAAGTGAGAACTGATGGTATCTTCTCATTCTGTCAGCATCAGACATTTCACTGACTGATGGCAGGGTCCTCACTGGGGTGGAATAGTGTCCCCTGAGGCTAGGGGAACCCTGGTCCATGTGTGGTGGTGGTTGCTCCTTCCCCTGTGTCTCCCTCTCCTAGCCAGCTTTGCTAGATGTTGCCTCTTTTCTGCTCATTTGCTAGAAGACCTTCTGCTGGGTTATGAGCAGTCATGGAAATCCAGCACTGGTCCCCCTGATGGCGTGCCAAGGTAAAAGCAGCTTAGACTGAATCTCCAGGCACCAAAGCCATCAACCAATGTGCTTCATCAGGAACGGCACAATTTGGAACAAACTCCGTTTTTTGCTGATTGTTTAAGAACCAAGCACAATGAGTCACTGGGCAGGACTGGGATGACTGGACTCCACCACATTGCAGTTACGGGGGATGAATGTCTTCAAGCTGCCAGATGGATCCATAAGGCATTTCCAGAGAACCCAAGCATGACCTGGTTGAAACTGATTTATGGGATGTTTGTCCACAAGGCAAAAAGTTTCTTGGTCTCCTAGAGAGCATGGAGGTCACCTCTACCTGCCAGTCACTCTGGAAGCCAGGCTGCTTCCTACCTATCCAAGCACTGGGCTGCCCACCATGCCAGCAGGCAGGCTGGTCCAAGGAGCATCTGCCAGAAGGGACAGATGCTGTCATTCTCTCTTGCAAGTTAAATAAGAATCTGTCAGCACAAGCCAGCTCCTATGGAAAGACCAGCCACACCACAAAAGGCTGCCTGTGGGATGACAGGGAAGATGGGATCTCTGGCACCTGATGGAAGAAGTGCACTAACTCCACTGCCCTGGCCAGCCTGCAATAAACCTGCCTCCCCAAGTGAGCCAGCAGCTTCACTGGACACTGCGCTTTCTCTTTCAAGTTGTTGCTATGAAACACTAAAACAACTACCTCCGATTTTCAATGGCAAAGGAAAAGTGCTCTCGTATAGCTTGATAAACCATGCTGAGCTCCTTATATGACGGAGGCAATGTAAGTGCCAGGCACAACCATTAGCTAAGCTCATTTTCTCCATGTGCAAGTGTTTGTATCTGCATTTTTATACATGTAAAATATGTATATATAAATCTTTACATAACTCATCAAAATGTCGGTCTGTATAATTTTCACCTTGCAACATGTGGCTTGTTAAATTCTCTGTAGTGATCAAAAAAGGATCTCAGCTGTGCTCTCCTGTCTTTGCTGATAACCCTTCCTATCTATACTCTATCTTGGCCTTTACTCAGAAAGAAAATTAGAGACTTAATCTGTGAATAGTTACTAAGAACATTTAAGGATAAAATAGGTGTGTAGCCTGGGGATAAGAAGCGTTCACTGTTCTTCACTGGGGCTTTCAAAGAGCTTAAAGAAAATACCTCCCCCCAGCTGGTCTACAAAATGTGTGACTTGTACATTTGTAAACCTGAAAAATCAACATCCATATATGATGTTAAGATTTGCCAGCCAGAACCCTCAAGTCATATAGAGACCTTTGCTCTGTCCTTGCTAAGTTGAGGACTGGATTATAGTTGTGACTGGTGGGAGAAAAAAAAAAAACAACCTTGTAGAGGAAAATTTTCCATGAGCATAAAGCCAAAAGCACCAGCCTGTGAACCAGCTGGATGTGCCTTTAATCCAGGGCACACCAGGGGCAAGAAGGAGGGGACATGGGGGTGTCCCACAACACATGCAGAAAGTTCCTAAATCAGACCAGCCCCTGAGCTGGGCAAGTGTTAGAGGGCCTGGGCTGGAGGTCTCTGTACCCACAGCATGGAGAAAGAGATGTCAGTTTCAGGAAATTCCTTGCTCTACATTCTCTGGGGAGAGCTAAGGAGGAGCAGGGAGTTGATTGAGTCAAATCCTCATGTGGGTGCCACTGCACCTCTCAGGCAGGGCCAGGGCTGTGCAGCCTTCCTGAAACGCTTTATTCCTCGATATACATCAGGGAAATGCGTGTCTCTTTCAGGGTTTCTGAGGAGCTGAACCGGAGGCCAAAGCAAACCAAGTCTTGCTATCAATGACTCCATTGAGTGCTGGGGCAGGCAGAGCACAGAGCTGCAGGGCACAGACATTGAAATGGGGGGGCCTGTGCAATCTGTGGATCTGTAGGATAACGAAGTACTGGGAAAAAGGGGGGGAAGGGTGGAGAAGTTGCTGCTGAAAGTGTGGAAATTGCACAGATTTGGAGTTTCCACTCAGAAGTTCTTATAAGGTGCGAAGTTTGGCAGAGCTTTGCAGCTCCCATGGTAACCTGTGGAGGATGGAGCCAGGATGTCTGAGGAGAAAGATGGCAGCGGTATGTTTTAGAGTCCTGGTAGCTGTCCCCTCTCTCTCATACGTGAACTGGAAACCTCTGGCATGATGCAGCACACAGGGAGACACCACAGACCCTGCCAAAACTGCCTTCCTCCAGGGCACGCTCTGCCCTGGGTGCTACAATGCCTTCAGAATCACCTTTTACCCCAGCTCACAGAGTTCACCAGCAAAAACACACACCTCTGTGGTCAGCCAACAGCTCCTGACTGCCATACACACACATGGAGGTCAGCACTTCACTGCTTCTCCTGGCTGCCTGGGATGGGACAGATGGGAGGCAAAGCAGCAGGACAAAAAATAGAGATATGTGCTTTAGGATATCAAAACTCAGCTCCTCTCTTGCTCAGTTAATAGCTCTGAAACATTTATCCACCAAATACTTGCCTAAATAACCGATCTCCAGCTTTCTGGTGGTGCAGAAGACTTCTGGAAGTACAAAAGTCTTGCTGCTGCTGCCTGCAGCTGCCTTTCCTGATCTCCCAGCCAGGAGCTCTGTCTCTGGACAAGGGGAAGGTAAAGAGATGTGTAATAGAGGTGGGAACAAGGTTCTGCCAGGATAATGTTCCTTGCTGCAAGGGTAATATGCAAGGCACCAGGGATCCCTGGAAGGGGGTACAGCAAGACCATCCCTTCTGCAGACACAGGCTGCAGACACCAGAGAGTCACATCTCTGCTACATGAACTGAACACACTCTTCTGAAGTCCTAGTCTTGGAGACCTGCTTTCCCTCTGCTTCCCCAAAAATACAGGGCCAGAAAGAGATAGTACTTGATCTTGGGCAGGAAGAACAGCCTGACCAGGACATGAGCATTAACTCTCCATCACATGATGACTGCTGGGAACATTGTACAGTGTCTCTAGGCAGGTGTGTTGCTTGGGAGAACATCAGCATGTACTATGCTGTTAAAAGAAGCTCAGGTTCCTCTTCTCCATCAGTCTCTGGGGTTTATCTCTTTGTAAAGCACGATCAGACACAGCTTGTTTCTGAACCACCAGAACACTGGGAAGGTTGCTGCTGGAGACAGTGTGAACAGGTGAGGTGTGGGCTTGAGGGACAGTGTCCAGGGAAAGTCACAGATAGCCCTGCTTTCCCCAGCCCTGACATGATGGGACAAACAGAAGCATCCTCTCCATGCATACTGAGGCTTGGAAAACAAGCAGGCTACTTGAACAGCAATCCTTCAGGGCTGCTCTCCTAATGGTGGTCAACACCACTCAGGTTTCAGCCCCACTTGCTGTCCTGCAGCTGGTTAAGTGGTGAGAGGAGTCTGTGGTGTGGGCACAAGCTCAGGCTGGCCTCAGGAAAGGAAACAGAGGGTCTTGCATTGCTGGGACGCACACAGCATGCTTTGGTACAGCATACAGACTGGGCTACAGCTCATCCCAGAGCTCAGCCAGCCCAGAGAAAGCCGGAAAGAGTCTGGGATGGCAGAAGGAGCTCTCAACTCTTCCTCTGACTACGGCTTTTGTGAGTCAGGTTGTGTTTGCATAAACTGGACCTGGTTGCTAGCTGCAGGTTTTCCTGCCCATAACCACCATGCCTTTTAAGGCTTTCAGCAGCACCATAATAGTAATTATTACTGGCGACTCTAGTTCTGCCTTACTGTGGGCACATCCTGGATGGAGCAGCCAGTGTGTGATAACACCAGGGAATAAGATTATTTGGGCAATTTTTCTTCTTTTGACAGCACTTGAACTACAAGAGATTCCAGTAAGAGAAATTACTGGCAGAATGGACATGGAAAGAGT
>NW_010329661.1:98962-116439 GCF_000700745.2 Antrostomus carolinensis
GGGAGAGATTGAGAAAGAAATTTGACCTGTATCCCATCAGAGCAGCTTTGACACCACAGACGTCTTACAGTCCGACACCTAGGGAGGGAAGGAGTTCAAGAACTCATTTCAAATAAACACGCACTTTGCAGAAAGCAGTGTTTTCTTTTCAAGCAGTGGACAAGGGAAAAAGGCAAAAGTCTTTAGCAACCCACTGGCTGACAGGTTTCTGCCAGTTTCTGCTGAGTGAAGGGAAGATATTTGCCAACTCACCTTATACAAATTGTGGGTGTGCCAGGCTTTTCTGAAGTTCTGCTCTTATTCATAGCCTGAACCTTCCCCTAAGAGCTTTCTGAGTGTTGGATGGAAACTGACCCCCTTTGCAACCTCCATGGCAGAGCCAGGGGTCTACAGGAGCCTTTGGGTAAGCCCATGGGATGGACCTTATGGAAGAGGTCTTGGTTTTCAAAGCCTGCAGCTGTCTTGAAAGAGGAAGCCTCATTTCACTTTGCCTTACCCACAACTTTACTTTTCCCATACAATAGGGGTCAGAACACCAGCCATGTGCCCCCATCATCAGAGAGCTGTAAGACTTGCTTTAGGGTGAGGCATTGACATTGCATGTTTGGGCTGCTCTTGACCCAAAGCAGCACACTCCAGCTGACAAGAGAAGTGGCTATATTTTGACATGATGGTGGTTTGCAGCAGCACATGTGTACATCCCTTTCAGGTTCAGATTTTCAAAGCCTATTGCTCCTTTTATGCAACTAAAACTCACCTGACAGACCTTCCCTGGGGTAAACGACCATCTCTCCAGAGCCCAGCAGTGTAGGCTGGCACTTCATCCACTTACAGTAGGGAAGGACAACTGCCAGAGGACTGAGTGCTGGGAAAGGCGGGACTGTCTCAGAGGAAAAAAAAAGACATGGGCATTTATGTCTGTTGGAAAAGAAATGCCAGAGCAACAAAAGAAAATCCAGATGTGCTGCATTCACATGGTAACAGGCTAATTGGAGACAGCCCCACCTGATTTCTAGCAGCTTAGCATTTCTCTTGCTGTTTATTAACAGGATTTTCTCATTATTGGTGCATCTTTAGGAGAAAATATTATTCTTGCTTGGCATTTGATTTTCTTTCAGAAATACTCTTTTGATTACTGTACCTTCAGCAAGATTTCCTAATAAGTAACTTGAGACCTTTTAGCTCAGTTGGATTTTTGCCATGGACTTCTGCAAGGACACAGTCTTGGCTTAACCCACCGGGCTGAGCATGGGGTTGGAAGGCAGCAGAGTGTCTCTACAGATGCCCTCCTGTGCTGCAGAAGCTGCAATTACAGCAGCCCAGAGTTGCTGTCACAGTCACATCAGTGCATTTTTAACTCTCACAAGAGGCCTGGAGGGGCACTGAACACAAAGCAATATCTCAAAGTCAGGCACAAGCTGCAGGATTAATCCAAAACCCTCCTGGTAAAGGGCAGCAAATAGAGGGAAGCCTCTCTGGGATGGGGGGCTCACCAAACAGGCAGATACACCTTTCCTTGCTCATGCATCTCAAGAGAAAGCTTTTGATTCCCAGTTTGTTTTAATTGAGTATCTAACAGCCAGGACATTTTGCAGTTGTCTGCTCCAGTGAGGAATCCAGCCCCTTTCCAGTTAGACACCTGCAGCTGGCAAGTCACCTGGTGCTGAGCTGTGACTGCTGCTTTGAGGGTCATAGTAGTCCTACCTCTGTTCCTGCTGTCTCTAGGGCTGGTACCCCAGGGAGAGCTTGGCCTCATGTAGACAGCAAACCTCCCAGTTGAGCCATGGGGAGGCACATGGATGTAAAGCCCACGGTGCCCTGCATTCCCACAGCCTGCTTTTCCTCCCAAATAAAAAAACCCCCAGCCCAATTGCACAGCTGGCCCCTGTGTGATACAGAGGAAAGCTCGTTTCCAGTAGGACAAACCCAGAGGAAAGTGGGTTTCAGCATCCCCAGCACAAACCAAGGAAGCTGAATTAATTTCAGACATTTCTGGAATGTCAACTATTTCATCAAGCAGCTGTGCCCTGCCACCAGCACTCCGTGCCAGAGGCTGGCGAGAAGCGAGCTGATAGCCCAGCACAGAAAGAAAGGAGGAGGAAAGGCCAAGGCCAGGCTGGCCCCATCCCAGTGCCGGCTGCAGCCTCCTGCCCATCTCATTGCCACCCCGCCAGCAGCTCAGGGCTTCTGCCAGGTCCCTCCAAAACACCAAAGGGGACCAAGTAGCAAGAAACAATCTTTCTCCCTGGCTGATAACACCTCCTTTTTCAGAGCCTTCCCCACTGCCAAGCTTTAAATCTTGTTCTTGGGACCATCTGAGCCCAAAGCAGATGCTGGCCAGGGAAATCCACTGGCAGGCTGTCCCAGGGCTGGAGCTGCCTGTGCATGACAGCAGGCACGTAAGCTTGGTGGCCCATCAGAGGAGACATTTCTCTAAGGAGTGGAACAGAAAAAAAAAAAGAGATCAGTCCCCTTCAAGGTTTTCAGTGGTGTAATAAAAGTCCCTGTGTCCTCGATGCCAGGGAGGTCTGGGGGAGGGGGAAGAGAGGGTGAAAGTGAATTAAATGGGCCTTTCAGGAGCAGAGAGAGCACTTAATCTTCTCTAGCCCATTTAGTACAGATGCTGTTGAAGCCTCCCTGCCACGACAGCCAGCAGAGCTTTGCCCACATTGTCTTTTGCAGACACCATGCTGTCCCAGAGGAGGGCTGAGCTGGCAGAGAGGAGCAGGGCAGGAGGGGAAGGGTGTGTGCTGGCTTGAGAAATAGTCATCAGCTTAGACATGCAGGATGAATGTGGGAGCACAGTGTGTCCAGGAACATAGGGACAGTGTGCACCTCACCTTGGGATAAAACACAGTGTTCATCTCAGCACTTGCGTACCTCCGTACCAGCTTCACCCACCTATACGGGAGATCAGCTACAGGGTGGGGTGGGCTGTTGGGGGAGAATAGGACTGGGAATTTAAACCATTTATATCTGAAAGCCACCTTCACATGTGGTCACCAGTGATGCCAGAAGGGAACAAAGTGTGGAAGGCTAGGCCAGGTCACAGTCCCAACTCAGCTGGAGGGAACAGACAGGCAGACAATTGTATTGCACAGCCAGGGCACAGGCAGTGCTCTAGGCAATGCCAGTAGGGATGAGGGGTGGGCTACAGCTGCTGGCAGATCTTCAGCTGTGCCCCTGTCCCACAGAGGTGGTTGTTGCCTGAGGCAGGAGAATTCCCCTGCTCTCTGCTGCTGTGCTTCCTGACCACATCTGCACAGCATCTTCCACTTAGCCCACTTGCCTCACCCTGTAAATATTGAAGATGCTCTGGCACCCATCAATGCAGAGACGCAAGAGCAGGAGGAAGACCCCAGGGGCACAGGCTGGCATACTGCAAACCTCAGCCAGGGTTATCCTGCTTGTAGCAGCTGTGCCCAGATGTGTCTCTGAGCATCCATAGCTCTCAGTACTACTGTTGTATCCATGTTATTACCTGTGCTTCTATAGCACAGCTTCCTACAATAACCACAGTCCAACAGCTCAAGAGCACAAGAGCATCTCTGGGATTTTTTTTTTTTATTTTTTTTTAAATTATTACAACTGTCCTTCTGGCTTCAGCAGTGAAGGACACTTTGCTCCTTTGATCAGCCCTAGAAAAGAGACAGACCCAAATTCTGGTGCTGCAGTCAGTAAATGATAAAAAAAAAGAAGCACTAAGTAGCTGCAGGACCTGCAGACAGCCCAGCATAAGGTGTTTGCACAGGGTGCAGCCTAAGAGCCTCCTCTCAAAGGTGGAGAAACTACAGCCCAGCACACCCCTTAGAAAACACATTCCCAACCCAAACACTCATCATTTCCCTAGAAGAAAAATAGATGCCCAACTGCTTCTTCTGGGATAAGACTACAGAAGAATAAACAGCTAAAACTAACTCAGAGCAAACAAGCCTGACTAGCAAGCTCAGATGAGGAGAGGGAAGAAAAAAAAACCCAAACCATTCCTCCTCCCAGCACCCTGGGCTCCCACATGCTCACTTAAAACAGCACCAGAGGCAGCTTCTGCTTTATATAGAACAGGGTCTACAGGTGGGCCAGCACAGCCCTTCACACCAGCACAGCTGAGCCTGCCCAGCTCAGCAGCAAGGCTATGTAAGACCAGGTTCATCAGAGACCTCTTCTTTTTGTATCAGGATTTAGGTGATGGGAGAGGGAAGAGAAATAATTTTTGTTAGGTGGCTGATGTATGGCTTAGCAGTACCTGTAAAATCAGGGAAAAATTGTGCTGAAGTGCTGTGGAGATGAGGAGTACTAGGAATACCTAAAAATAAAAGCCTTTGGATTATAAGAACTTAAAAGAAAGCTATTCCTTAAACAGTTGGTAGCTGCAGCCTAGGGTCAGCAATGCCTTCTACCTGAGGCTGTGTGAACTAAGAACATTAATTGAGCCTCCTGGGTATGTAAGCCTCTTATCTACTTATACACAGTGCTTTCTCTGAGCTGGAAAAAAAATGAGATTATTAGCTACTTCTAATGAACAGCAGTAGGATGTGTACGCTCACCTGCTCTTTGCTGGAAGATGTTTCCTTCTCTCTCTGTTTCTCTTAAAAATTGTTAGCTTTTTAGAATATAAGCCAAGACTTCAAAAGGGATGTAGGTGTCAGAGGAAGGGAGGTGGCTCCTATTCATCATTTAGGGGCTGAGGGATGCTCTCAAAGCTGCTGCTGGGCTCCTTATTCCTATAGGTGCTTCTCAGATCTGACATCTCAAAGCTGTTGCGTGGGGCTCTCCCTGCCTTCCTGTCTGGCTTAAGTGACTCCCAGTTTAGTGAGGCAGCCTTTGAAACCCCTTTCCTCAGCACCTCACTGTGCCCACGCTCTGTGTCTGGGGTGCACATCTGAAGGGGAAGGTGGATGGGCCACACCTCCTGGTGGGCACAGAGACCTCAAAGATGGATGTGGAGGGGTGGAGGTTATGCTTTGAGTAATTTAAACGCAACCTGTGGGCTATGAAAGAGCCTCTGTAAGACTGAAGTTCCTATACTGGAGAGCAGGGGACACTGGTTTGGGCTGTGCTTATGGCTTGGTGCCCCACTGGGCTCGGGGGGCTTGGCTGCTGAGGGCTGGTTGGGAGCTACACACAGATTTTCTCTGTGCTTTTTAGGGAACATAAGTAACAAAGCAGTGAGAAATCAGCACCACATTGACGCCAGCCCCAAGATGCCCTCTTCCTCCTGCCACCGACAGGATGGAAGGACGTGCTGGCTGGCCAGCCCCAAGGGCCATGTGCCTGGAGGAGGAAGCAGATAAGGAAGTGCCTATCTGCAGGAGCAGATTAAAACCCCCTCCCTGGAGTCTCCCAAAGGTTTGCTGCCAGCAAAGGGTTTGTGGGAGCCCTGTCTTCCCCCCTGCTGCCAGCCCTGCCTGTCACCCCACTGCTGGTGTGCCTCCAGATGTGATCCTCGCTCTGGATGCCCTCGTGATCCAAGGGTGACTTCCACTGCCTGCTGCCTTTTCTTTAATGTCTCTGAGAGTCGTGTTTGCTTCTCAGATTCCCTTTCTTGATTGTTTTGAAAGACAACTGTCCTCTGCCCCTGCTCCCTTGAAAAGCCCTGGCTTTTCTTGCTGCTAGTGGGCTGTAAACCTTTCCTGTTACAAATGGCCTTTCAGTTGCTCTCACTGGTGTTGCTTTTTTGATTCTTTTAGGAAGTTGATTCTCATTTATTGACCTCTTCTCCATAAACTGCTAGTGCTGGCCAGGAGAGACTGGGTAATTTCCCCTCTCCTAAGCCATACTTCCTAACTAAATCATGCCTGGATCCACTGCTAACCTTAAAGATGCTGTACTTGAGAGAGGATTCAGGCCAGGATGAGGATTTGAGAGGTCTGTAGGGCTTTCTCCTTGCCCTCTTGTGTTTGAACCTGGAGGCTAATTGCAAACCTCTGCCATGGGCAACCAGCAGTGCTCTGTGCTCAGCCAAAATGATTTCTAAGCAAGGGCAGTGCAAGATGCAGGAGCAGAGCAGATGCCAAGACAGGGTTTTGTCATCCTCTCTGCTCACTCCTAGGTTCTACTCAAGGCTTTGGTCAGTTCCCCTTCCCTGCAGGGACCAAGCACACCATGAAGTTGACCAATGATGGAGCTAGAGGCAGGGGCAGGCACTTTGCAGCTCTGGTTCCTGGCCCTGATCCTGCTCTAAGAGCCTGATCCTTCCCAAAAACCTTCAATCATTTTTTTAGCTCCATTCTCAGCTTAGTTTTTCAAAGCTGCCTCTCCTGCTGCGTCTGAGGGCTGATCTAACATCCCTCTCACATATATAGCTTCTTGTCCCTCCTCAGTTGCTTTTGCCCATAGGAAATGAGGGTGGGAAATAAAACCCCTATCACAGAGGACCTCCGAGTGCTTCACAAACCTCTCTTCTGCCCACTGTGATGCTGCTTGTTCTGCTGGTGGGAAAATCGAGTCAGGGAGTGGTGATGGGGTCATGTGCACTTCTAGCATCAAATGCCTGTCAGTGACGGAGTAGAACTGGTTTGCAGGATCCCTGGTGCCTTTCCACCTGCCTGCTTTACCCTGTGAACCAGCCCCTGCGGTACAAAACAGGCAGCGGTTGCTTTGCACTGGAGCCCAACGGTGCCAATCTCTGGGGTGGTGAGAATTGTTCAGGTAGGGGGGGACATGAAGCAGAGAGGGAGCTCTTAAAATGCTGTGAGGGTTGGCATGAGGCAAAGAAATGCAGCAGCAAGAAGGCTCTCTTCCAAACTTACATATATGATTAAAAAAGGAAAAAAAAAATCCTAAACCCAAAAGTTGGAGCTAAAAAGGCAGCTTGAGGAACGAAGCTGCAGGAGTTTTCCGAGAAGGCTCCCAAGATGCACAATGGGAACATCTGTACCTCGGCCGGCTCCTTGGAAGGGTCTCAGGCCGCAGAGCGGGGCTGGCGTCAGCTGGCTGCAGCCCTCTCCCCAAAACCCCTGCCTCGGCACGGCTCCTCCCGCCTGGCTTGCCTTGCAGCAAGCTGTAAATCCCCCTTCCCACATCTCCTCCTTCACCATGGGCTCTGCGGGTTTTCAGCAGCCGAGCATCCCGCGGCTGGAGCTGGGGAGAGGGAGGTTTGGCCCCAGGAACAACCGTCCTCTGTGCTGCCCGTGAAAGGTGGTTTCATAAAGTTCTTGCTCAAAACAGTCCGTTATCGGGATCCTCGGAGCAGGTCAGCCCCACTCCTGGGGACGGAGAGACAGGCCAAGTAGGTGCACACACGCGTAGTGTCTCGGTCCTGGCACGGGTATTTTCCAGCCTCAGGGGATGCAGGTAGCCAGGATTGATCCTGATCCCCCTGAGAAGGCTACCAGGGGGGTGGCTGGCTGTCCTCCTGCCTTCAAACCCAGTGCTCACACCCAGTGAGGGGTGAACATGTGTCCAAAACCCCTTGTTGGAGCCTGGCAAAGCCCCACGGGTCCCCACTGTGGCAACTCCCATGCACGGAGCTGCTGGGAGGTGAAATGGGTCCCTTGGGGAAGGCAGCGGTGGCCTGAGGTGGGAGATGCATTTAGAGGGAGGTTCAAAGGAAAACTCCCTCCTCTTAACCCTGCTCCCCATCAGCTGCTTCATCTTTCTCTCCCCCCCACCTCCTGCCCCCATCCCCTCCCAGGGGGCTCAGTGCTTGCCTGGTGACAATAGAGGAGCTTTGAGAGGAGACAGAGCCCACCTGTGCCGAGCATTTCCCACTGCCCAGGACAAGCAGTGGTGGTCAGCCCTGGCCAGGCTGGGCTGCAGTCCTTGGTCAGCCTCTTGGTGAGGGCATCAGTGCTGTGGCACAGCTGGGAGGGGACCATGCCCCAGGGAGGCAAACTGGGGCTCAGGTGCAGCCCATTTCATCCTGGCTTGCATCCGTGAAGGACAGCCTAAAGCAGGGAAATCTTGGGGACAGCCTTCTGGCTGCTCCCCTCTTATCTTTGTGCCCATATTCCGTCATCAGAGTGTGAAGTAATGGGTTTACGCTCTTTTAAATCCTTTGTGCACTTGGCAAACCTGCTGAAATGGGTCAAAACCAGACACTTTAAAAAAATTTTTGTGGTCTCAATGAAAAAAAATCACCTGTTTAAGCAGGCAAGTAGAGAATTGGTTCCCTGCTGGGAGTTTTTTCTCCTCAGCTACAGGTAAACATGGAAAACACATTCATGTCCAATGTAGCACGTGCTACAAAAATCACTCCTTCATAAGGGGATACGCTTTACACCAAGTTAAAAATTTAACACAATGATAAAGGCTCTACAGGCAGTTGTGTTCACCTGCTCATTCTTCACATTCATCCCCAAAATGAGAGACACTGGGGAGGCCTCTGAGTGCCAGACTCAGGGTTTGCTGGGGCAGGGCAGCAACAAGAAACTGATTTTGGAGCAACTTTTTCACCCAGAATTGCATATTAATGCCATCTTAAAAGGACAACAAATGGTGCTCTTTGTACCTCTGGCTTTGATTTTTTTCCATCATTCCACTATTTTAAGAGACCAGAAGATTAAGAGGGATGCCAGCATGTCCTACAGTGCCACTACAGAGTGGCCTTGTGTGACTTGGCCCCTGGAAGATGCCACTCATGGCTGGGATCCCCATCTGATAAAGACAGGAGTAGTTTCTAATAAAAGGCAAAGAGTCTCCATCCTGGGACCAGGTGAAGGCCAAATACAAACAGTGACCTCTTGGACAGCAAACAGACCCCAGTGCTGACCTGCAGCAGCCCCAGCTATTCCTGCCCTGGGTCCCATGGACATCCTGCATCCCTGCCCCATTGCATCCTCCAGCTCCATGGCAGGGCTCCTCCCTCATGGAGACAGCTAATGCTGCTTTGTGCCCATTGATTTATATTTTCAAATGAATTAATATACTCCTAGTAACACTGATGTGCCTTAGCTTATCTTCCTCCTCTTGTCCCCCACACCAGAGCTGCAGAACTACAGCTGTGCACGTTATTTTGGTGAGGGCTGTGTACTCTTAGTTGCTGTTTTACTCAAATATATTCACCATGGATTGCCTCTTTGCCCATCCCATCTTCTCCCCCCTTTTTTTTTGGGATGTAAACCACCTTCACGGTGGTAGAAATATAAAATATTGAGGGATTTGGATAAACCCAGGATATGGGAGAGGCCGGGGCTTGCAGAGCATTACCAGACCCAGATCCCAAAGCCCCCCAAAATGCGCAGGGATTTAATTGCGTGATGTAAGTGGCTTTCACACTTCTCTTGTGGTTCTGACCTGCCTAAAATACCCACCGGGAAGTCGGGGCAGAGCCAGTCCCCGTCCCATCCCCAGCCTGACAGGGGACAACTCAGAAACCAGCAGCCCGAGGGCACCATCTAGTGAAGAGCTGGGACTGCACAAACCCGGAATGGGCAGAAATGGAGTGAAACCCACGGGGGGTGTCCCCAGGGGGGTCAGCCCTGAGGTGTGGAGAGTCACATTTTGTGCTTCCATCCCCCCCGGTCCAGTTATTTTGCAATTTTCTCCATCAGGATCCTCTGGAGAAGAGCCTTCACCATGCTTCATCCATCGTGGCAGAGGTGGCCTGGGGCTTATGACACTTGATGCTCTGCCCCAGTCAGGTGGCACTGGCAAGATGAAGATATTTTGTTTTCTTGACTGGGAAAAATAAATTAAAATAATAAGGAGTTATTTCTAATGCTTTGTGAATGGCCCTGGGCTTGTAGGAGCAGAGTGGTGCAGGTGGCTCTGTCGTGGGGCAGCTCTGAGCTGGAGGCACGAGCTGTGCTCTGTCCTCTGAACCCTTGTCCCAGGCAGAGGAGGGGAGAGTCTGGGGCAGGGACATGGGAAGGGGACATCACTGAGCAAGACCACCGTGGTGACCAGCCCCTTGGCACCTCCTGCACCTGGTGATGCTGGGGAGCACCCCACATGCCCCCAGAACTGCACCACACGAACCCTCCTGCCCTAAAGTTGGGGGCAGGAAAGTTTTTAATAGGACCTGTAGCAATAGGACAAGGGGTAACGGTTTTAAGTTAAAAGAGGGGAGATTTAGGCTAGATATAAGGAGGGAATGTTTTACACTGAGGGTGGTGAAACACTGGCCCAGGTTGCCCAGAGAGGTGGTAGAACCCCCCTCCCTGGAAACATTCAAGGCCAGGCTTGATGGGGCTCTGTGCAACCTGATCAAATTGAAGAAGTCCCCGCTCACTGCAGGGGGGTTGGACTAGATGACCTTCAAAGGTCACTTCCAACCCAAACCATTCTATGATTCTATGATCTTCAGCAGCTCACAGCCCCCATGACCACTTGGCATCCAGCCCCCAGCTCACTCCATGTGGGGTGCCTGCTGCATGGGTCCCCTTGCCGTGCTGGGGGTGAGCCTGGCACCCAGCCTGCCTGCACAGAGGGAAGGAGCCACAGCTGAGGGTTTCTGCCTAGGAGGGGGCTTCCTTGTGTTGTCTCTGCAGCAAACCCTCCCCATGCACCCAACGCACCCATGGCACAGGGACTGAGGGGTACATGGGCACTTGCCTTGGGCTATCCCAGCCCAGCTTTGCAGCCCTTTTTGGGGCCAGCTCCCTGGGGACGATGGGGCTTGCTGGGAATTGTGCCTTTTCCTCTCATCCGCAGACAGTCACGATGCTTAAGTGGCTTGTTTTTCACAAGGGAAAGGCTGTTGCTAGGCCACCCTGGTCCCCGGGAAGGGGTTGTGCAGCCAATCCGGGAGGCTGTGCTGGTGGTTCGCACACACACACACACACGTGCACAGGCACACACATGCACATACGCATGTACACGCACACACGCATGTACACGCACACCCCTCCTGCAGCCAAAGTGCTGCCAGATGTGCCTCTTCATTTCCACATCACACCTATTCACTTCTTCCAGCCAAGCAGGTTATTAAAGCTCCTGAGATTTTATTTTATAGCCAGCTGTGAGTTTTCTGCCTTTAATTCACGCTCAGGGTGGAGGGGAGAGGGGTGATGCTGGGTGGGGGTACTGATGGGGTGGGGACACAGGGAAGCTGGTTCCTTCTTCCACTGCTACCAGTTTGGTCTCCGAAAACCTCTATCTCTCTCTGAAAACGGGACAAATCGTCTCTCTGTGTCCCCACAGCAAGGGGACAGACTGCTCCAGGTTAGGGGCTTGCTCTGAGCTGTTATTATGTACCAGCACTGCTCCACTCTGAGGTATTTGGGGCTTTCACAGCACTTCAACCACCAATGCTATGATAACCAGCATCAAAGCAAACCAGGTGGTTGATGAGGGGATGCTGCTTCCAGCCACGGTCCTCATAAAAACAGCCCCCAGCAGCCAGAAGAAGAGCTGGACCACGGCCAGGGGCTGGTGATGTGGGGTGGGAGGGTCAGACACATCCCTGGCATGGGGTCTCCTGCTCACAGCTGCTATTCTGCTATGGTGCTACTATAAACACCCTATGGGTGTCCAACACCCATCCCAGAGCCCTGGGATATGAGCAGGGTGGGAGCACACATCCCCTTTTACAGCTGCAAAGCTCTTGCCATGCAGAATAGGAACAGACATCGAAAATGTGCAGAAAACCATGGACAATCCAGGCAAAACTCAGTTTCTGAATGTCCCCCATGACAACCACCACCATGTAGCAGGAGGGCAGAAAGGGGTAGCTCAGTAACAGCAAGGGAAAGCACTGAATTGCTGCCTGCAGTTCATGGAGAAGCTGTTGCTAGACAGAAGTAAAAGCCGTCGCCATCAGCTCCCATTGGCTCAGCCCCACTCCAATGATGGGCTTATCAGTTACCTGCTCTCGCAGCTGGCTGGAAAAAACTCATTTGACAATGTTTTTCCTCTGATAAAAAAGCCCATTGCCGGATTCATGGGTTTGGGTTAATCATTATTCAGGGTTGTTGAGACAATGGCCAAGTTTTCTGCAGATTCTTCAATTATCATGAAATTTAGCGTAAATGGTGAGCCAGCCCAGCTCTCCTTCACCCGCCTAAAGATGCTCAGCCTCCCAGCACGAGCACCAGCTGGCTGCTTGGGTGATGAACCAGGGTGAAGGTTGGCTGATCTCAGCCATAGCAACGCCTTGGCACGTAGGTGAATATTCACAAGCACCTGTGAAAATCCTGATTAGCTCTTGAAGGGTTCACTGGGTGCAAATAGGATGAAAGTTGCAGTTCAGATTATTCAGAACAAACATCATTTTGTCAGCAAGGAGTGGGTTGCCACCACTCCTCATCATCCATGGTGGGGTTTGCTCCTTGGCAACCCTGCATTGGGGGGCTGCAGAGCACAACATCGGGGTTTTTTTCTGATGTAAATTGGGATTGACCCCCCAAATTTGTTTCTCAGCTTGCCCAAGAGCTGGAGGTCACAGCACAGAAATGAAGCTAAAGAACCACAAGAGCACCAAAGGGCAACCAGCCTTTTCCTGCGGGGCTGCCTTCAAATTTGCCCTCAAAGGAGGGGGTGTATTTTAGCAGAGGGGTTAAATCAGTGTAGCAGTGACAAAGACAAGCTCTTAGAGGCAGCCTGGGACTTTTCCAGCACCTCATGCCACGGTGCAAGCCCAGGGCTGTGCTGCCAGGAGGGCATGGGGGCAGCCGTGCTGGCAGGCTGGGGAGCTCCGCTGTGGGCAGGCAGGGAAAAACCTGCCCTGGATCCCAGGGGACGAGTGCTTGGAGGAATCTGGCCCTTGCCTGGAGCTCAGCTCAGGCTTACTTTTGGAAGTGGGTTTCAGTAAAGTGTGTGGATGGTCAAGACTTCAGAAATTATTATTTTTTTGTCCTTAATTACACCTTCCCCTCGCCGCTGGCTGATGGCAAAGCAGGCTGAGTCACAGGCTGATAAAGCCCTCATGGCCTTCCACCTCCTTTTGCAGCTTTCTCCAGCCTCACCCCAACACACCCATATCTCACATCGAGCCATCACATGGCTTAGGAAAAGTCAGTGCCACGGAGTGGTGAGACATGGAGGGCTGGGGGGACACCACGGGGGAGTTCAGGGGGACACCATGGGGTGCTCCATGCAAGCTCTCCACAAAGCCACATACCCCTCAAGGGGATGCAGTTATATGGGCTAGGTTGTATGGTCATGAGGAAAACATCCCTCTGCTGTGCTCTTCCTCTGGGTCTGATTTCCCAGGAGCAGAAGACAGCCCTGCTGTGTCAGCTTTGGGATGCCACCATCTTCTGACAGCAGCTCTGCTGACCCCCTGAGCTTTCACCTTTCCTACAGCTTTGCTTCCCTCCTGCCACCATGGGAGGGGTGGAAATGGCAGAGAAGAGGAAACAGAAAATAATCTGTGCCAGCTGTGCTCATCCTGCACTCTCCGGGGTGTCCCCATGGGGTTCAGGTCCCTCCCATACCCTGCCAGGTTGTGGTGACATTGCACTGCACCCCGAGGCTCACGCAGAGGGTGGTGTGGGTGTGTTTCACAGCTTGCTGCGTCAGGAACGTGTCTGGGACAAACTGGCATGAGCAGGATTTAAAGACCTGCTGTGGAACCGTGTTTCCTACCAGGTCTGGTGGAGAGTGCCTGGACCATGAGCTCACGGCGCAGCCCAGGTTATTGCTATTTCTATTGAAGGATGGTTGTGCTTGGGCCAACGGGCAGACAGAGCTTTTTGGATATGTCTGATGTTTCAAAGTGTATCTATCTGAGCTGTCCCCAGCTTCCTCTGCCAGGCAGGCAGGAGTTAAGATGGGAAGTGCAAGATGCTTCTTGTAATGGCACTGATGTGTGCGTCAGGTGTGTCTGCGTCACCCAGCTCCCTTGGCCGCTTCCCAAGGCTGGGGCTGAGCTCTCCTTCCCTCCCTCTGGCCGCCGGGAAAAGCCTGGGACATGTCTAGCCTGGCCGTGGGGACATGACTCTGTCTCACTGCTGGCTGCTGTGACCAGGTTCCCAAAAGTCCTCAGGGTGCTGGCAGCCCTACTGTCACCCCCATCCCACAGCCCCGGCAGTGGGATTGGGGACCCCATGCTAAAGAGGTGGCCTTACCCTTGAAGCACCCACTAAAAATATCTATTTCCTACAACCACGGCTGCTCAGTTCCTCAGGGAAGCGTGTGACTCACCATGTCCAGCCCCAAACTCCACTCCAGTGCTCACACCCCCAGCTGGGGCATGTCTGTGCAGCCACAGGTACCTACACATCACCCATGAAGCAGCAGCCTGTGGGCACAGCCACTGCAGGTGGCCACCACCTTGTCCCCACACTGTCACAGCAGTCCATGCCTTGGTTCAGCATCACTCCCACCCCACAGAGCTGGCACAGCTCTTGCTCCCAGACGCTGTGTGCCAGGTGGGCAAATCCCAACGGTGCCTCTCCTTAACATGGGGAGCTGGGACAGCCCAGCTGCTGGAGGGTGACACAGCAGGATCCTTTCTCTTGCATTGGGCTTTCTCCAAGCAGCTGGCAGCCCTGGACCGCATGGTGCTGGCTGAGCCCATCCCCTGCTCCTCTTGCCTTCACAGGGATGTCCACAGATTGGAGGGGACCAGCCCATACCCCAGGGAACTGTTTACTCCAGCCACCCTCAGACCACTCAAAGCACCTTTTCTGGTTGCAGGTGGGTTCTAAGCCCTGGGGCATGGCATGGTACACAGGCAGCCCTTTGCCAACCTCATCCCTGCCCTCTCCCTCCTGGAGAGCTGCCAGATCACATCACCCAGTACATACACAAGTGTTCAGCAAGAACAATTTTTAATTTGGAACTGGACAATTATGTGAATAGTCCATTTAAAGATGAAGTGCATCCTATGCTCTGACCCAGGCTGGACACTGATTGATTAGATCCAGACTTTCTTTTTAACTTTTGACAAGTGCAGGTAGTGACAGAAGAAGAGGTAATGGCTTTAAACTAGAAAAGGTTAAATTTAGATTAGATATTAGGAAGAAATCCTTTCCTGTGAGGGTGGAGAGACACTGGAACAGGTTGCCCAAGGAAGTTGTGGCTGCTCCTCCCTGGAAGTGTTGAAGGCCAGGTTGGAGGAGGCGTTGAGCAGCCTGGTCTAGTGGAAGGTGTCCCTGCTGATGGCAGGGGGGTTGGAACTAGATGATCTTTAAGGTCCCTTCCAACCCAAACCATTCTATGATTCAAGCTTCACTGTGCAAAGAAAGTGAGGAGGAAACTGGTTGTCTAACTGGCCCCAAATGTTTTGCAGCCTTTGGGTATCAGCAAGACACCTCAGTCCTCCCACAAGAAGACTTGTCACTTGCCCAACATGGGGGTAGCCCCTTCCCAGAGGGCAGAGGAGGGGCCCTGGCAGCCCAGCCCACCACTGCACCATCACACGCCCACGGGGGCTCTTCCAAGCTGACACCAGGACCCTGCTCAGCCCTGAGCACCAAGTGAGAGACAAACACGGGACAGCCACAGCACTTATTTCTGTGCCTCAGCAAGAGGCTGCAGACAGCATTTTCAGCAGACTGCCAGTGTCCCAGGTGTCACCATTTCTCCATCCCCAAGCGGGGCTGAGGGTGTCCGAATCCCCCATGCTGCTCCCCACAGCAGGGCCGGGTGCTGGGCAGAGCCCATGGGGCACAAACCCTGGGGAAGGAGGTCAGCAGCCACTGAAGGTACCAGGATGGCCCAAAACACATGGAGAACATGCTGTCCACCATCACAGGCTGCTTGCCATCCGGTCTGTGGGCCAGTACCGGTCATCCATGTACTGGCTGCTGTCGGCGGGCTGTGATGGGGCTGGGGGGCCGGGGGGGCAGGCTACGGGCCAGCTCTGCCTCCCACTGCACCTCCACCAGTCTGTACAGCTCCATGGCTGTCTGAGCATCCTCCACCGATGAGTGCCCTCTGCCACCGACCTGAGCAAAGGGGGAAAAAACCTCGTTAGACAAAGGGGGTGGCAAAAATCCCACAGGTCACGTTATCAGCTTGCTTGGAAGGATGCAAGTGCTTGTGGTTTTGGACATGGCAGAGGTTCAATGCAGCCCAGGAGATGCAGGCATCTCTTGATCACTTTCTGGAGAGCACAGGTTCCGTCCCTGCTTTACTGAGATGCTTAACGGTCAGCTTGGGTGGTCCTGGGCTCCCCCAGCTTGATGACAGCCAGAAGCACAGGATGAACAAGGTTCATCTCCATCTCACAACGAGCACCCATGGAGATGAGGGGACCAGGCTGAACACACAGGCTCATAGCAAACCCAGGAACTGCTCATCTCAAGGTTCCTGGTGCTTACCTGTATCTTTTTCCGGAGCAGATGCCTGGCCAAGCTCTTGAGTGAGACGCAGGCCCTGCCAGGCAGCCCTGCCCTCTGGTTCAGCATGGGGATCCGGCTGGTGTCCCGGGTCCTGTCTTTCGGGTGGAAGTACTTCAGGGCTTGGAAGTCATTGTGGATGGCGTGTCCTACCACAATCTTGTCTTTCAAGATCTTCAGGATCTGGAAGTGTCAGAAGGGATTAGACAGTCAGTGCAGCAAAAGAAACAAAAATTAAGCATGAAATAAACAATTTTGTGTTAAATTCAGTTCTCTCAGTTCTAGTTTTTTAGGTTGCCAGAACAGAGGAGTAACAAGCAAACCAACCCACTGCATAGCTTTGGAGGCTCACCATCCTGTCCTTGTGTCTCTGCCTCAGAGCAGCTCAGCACGGGCCACCAGATAACTCAAAACCTTTTATTTATTTTTTTAAAAAATTTCTCTTTCCCCCCTCACCTCTGCCTGGGCAGTCTTGAATGGAATCGCGTTCTTCATGTGCTGCTTGGTGATGCCACTCCAACGCGTCCGGTAGTCCACAATGGGGAGCTCAGGCTGAACGTACTTGTCGTAGATGACATCCCCCTCATAGTTCACCACGGAGCACCGTGCCAGCTCGCTCAGCCTGCCCTGAGGTCCTGTGCCCACCATCTCACAGTCGATGGCCACGTACTTGCCCGGGCGCAGGAGTGGGGACGGCATCTGCATCTTCTTGGAGCTGCCATTCCCCTGGGACAGCAGCACGGAGTGATGCCTGGCTATGCTGTCTGGAGAGGCGGATGGGGACAGAGATGGGGAGACAACCTGTTTGGGCTTGGGGACCTTCCTGCAGCGTGGTGCCATGGTGTCACCCGCCTCGGTGAGTGTACTGCGTGCCTCCAGCCCTGACACGGGGGTCTGGCTGCACAGGCGCTGGCGGGGACCCAGCAGCCCCTTCTGCTCCAGCAGCGCCCGGCGCTCCAGGAACCGCTGGTGCTTGCGGCTCTTCTTCTTGCTGCGACCCTGCGGGGTGCTGGGACCCTCCAGGGGCTGAGCGCAGCCCCCCGCCCTGGGGTCATGGGGCCCGGAGTCCTTTGGGGTGGGCAGCAGCGGGGTCATCTGCCCTTTGCCAGGGGGCATCCCTGCGGGAGCAGGAACAGGGGGGTATGAGTGACATGCAAGCCCCTCTTCCTCCAGTGTCCCCCCCCTCCGGCACGGGCAGTGGCTATGGGGCAGTGGAAGGACACGGACACAGTGTCACACCCTGTCCCCACGCCCTTGCTCCCTCATTGCCTGGTCCCTGCCTGCCCCATTGCCGGTCTCAGGGTCCTTCCC
>NW_010329662.1:0-1637 GCF_000700745.2 Antrostomus carolinensis
TTACTGTCACATCCTGCCTTCTCAGGTTTTTTGTGGTGGTGGTCTTGGTGTAAGTTTTTTTGGTTTTCTTGGGATAATATCATTCACAACAACATTTAATTATTCATCTTCCTTCTTATTTAGTTTCTTCCCTTATCATTATACCCAGAGAGTGTGCAAATGAGACTCAGTTCTTTCTGTGTATTTAAACACATTAAACAACCCTGCAGTCTACAGCATGAGGAACCAGGAGCTCAAGGAAGCTCTGAGGAAAATGATTACTGGATGTTTTTCAGATGCAATAAATGAGCTATTTTCTTCTGCACAGTGTTCATAATGTAACTGGCATTACTGTCACATCCTGCCTTCTCAGGTTTTTTGTGGTGGTGGTCTTGGTGTAAGTTTTTTTGGTTTTCTTGGGATAATATCATTCACAACAACATTTAATTATTCATCTTCCTTCTTATTTAGTTTCTTCCCTTATCATTATACCCAGAGAGTGTGCAAATGAGACTCAGTTCTTTCTGTGTACTTAAACAGATTAAAGGACCCTGCAGCAACTTTTTTGTCTACAATCCTTCCTCTGAGACCTTCATAAGTTTTCATTGCAGTACCTGTGTGCAGAGGTAGAGGGAAAAATAATCCCAGCACAGCACCACTGCTCAGGGTACCTCTGAGCACCTTCCATGAGCTTGTGTTGGATGCTTTGCTGGCATTGACCACCACCAGCTTGACCAGCAGAGCCCAACAGAGTCAACCCATGGTCCCAGGAACCACAGCCCACGTGCTCTACGGAGCAGATCTCCCAGTCCTACTTCAGGGACACTGGGCTTATTGTGGTTACACTTTCCTTAGCTTCAGTGGGGTTTTTTTTGGTTTTTGTTTTTTTTTTTTCATTGTGCTGTCCTTCGTGCAGATCTTCAGGGCTGTGTAATGGATTCCCTCTGAGCAGGGACAGCACAAAAACTTTTCCACGTTCCTCTTTTCCACTTTACTCTGATGTCACTCTAATCCTAACCCTAAAGATAAACCTACTTGTAACCCTAATCTTAACCATAACCCTAATTGACCATAATCCTAACGCCAACCTATCCTTCAACTTATCAATAAAAATAACTCTACCTGCAACCCTAAAACTAAGCCTACCCTGAAAAATAAAAATAGCCCAAAACCCAACCCTAATACAAACCCTATTCCTAATGACCTATTTGTAAACCGTTACCCTCTCCTGGTTACACAAATGTCATATCAGCTACTCAGGGACTTCTGACACCACAAGCACCTCAAAAAACCACAACCTAACCCTAACCCTCAACCTAAACATAAGCCTAAACATACCCCCAAACCTTACACTAAACCTTACCTCACCCCTAAGTCTAACCCCTAAATTTAATGAGAACCCTAACCTTAAACCTGACACTAACCTTAAACTATCCTGAAACTTAACCCTAACCCTAAACCCCAACTGACCTCATTGTAAACCCTAAAACTAACCCTAATCAGAACCCTAACCCTAATGTTAACCCTAACACAAAACTTAACCCAAATCCTATCCCTAATGTTTAACACTAACACTAAACCTAAATTTAACCCCTAATTATAATCCTAAATCAAAACCTAACAGTAACCATAATACTATTCCCTAACCCTAACTCTAA
>NW_010329662.1:1875-2107 GCF_000700745.2 Antrostomus carolinensis
TAAATCTTACCCTAAATTTAACACTAAATATAACCATAACCATAATGGCATCCAAAAGCTAACCTTAACCTTAACCAGAACCCTGTCCCTAACCCTGAATTTAACCCTAATCCTCAATTTAACCCTAACTTTAACCCAAATCCTAACCCTAACCCTAAACTGAAAACTAACTGTATCATAGCCCTAACTCTAAATCTACTTCTCAAATTAAAAATAACCCTAACCCCAAACC
>NW_010329663.1:0-1070 GCF_000700745.2 Antrostomus carolinensis
GGTGAAGGTGGGGTGGGGTGGGTGGGTGTTACCTCTTCACGCCGTAGGTCACGTTCAGCAAATTGTCGAGTCTGGAGAGGGACAAGAGGTTGTTAGGGGGGGACCTCATCTCCTGGGGGGTGTCCTCATGGTCATGGGGTTGTCCCCACACCCTGTGGTGGCCCCATCTCCTGGGGGATGTCCCTACACTCTGTGGTGGTCCCATCTCCTGGGGGGTGTCCCTACACTCCGTGGGGGAGGTGTCCTCATGGTGATGGAGATGTCCCCACACCCTGTGGTGGCCCCATCTCCTGGGGGATGTCCCCATACCCTGTGGTGACCCCATCTCCTGGGGGATGTCCCTACACTCTGTGGTGGTCCCATCTCCTAGGGGGCGTCCTCATGGTCATGGGGGTGTCCCTACACCTTGTGGTGGCCTCATCTCCTGGGAGGTGTCCTCATGGTGATGGAGGGGGCGTCCTCATGGTCATGGGGGTGTCCCTACACCTTGTGGTGGCCTCATCTCCTGGGAGGTGTCCTCATGGTGATGGAGATGTCCCCACACCCTGTGGTGGCCCCATCTCCTGGGGGATGTCCCTACACTCTGTGGTGGCCCCATCTCCTGGGGGACGTCCCTACACTCTGGGGGGGGCCCCTCTCCCTGGTGGCCTCATCTCCTGGGAGGTGTCCTCATGGTGATGGAGATGTCCCTACACCTTGTGGTGACCCCATCTCCTGGGGGTTGCCCCTGTCCCCAGAGATGTCCCACCCCCTGGGACCTCCATCACGCTGGGCTCACCGGAAGCGCTGGGGGGGATGGTGAAGGGCACCGAAGCGACGGGTGGTGGGACAGAGACTGAGGAGGGAACCCCCCGACTTCTGGCCTGGGCTGTTGGCGAACTTGACGGTGATGGGCTCGGTGGCACCCAGAGGCTTCTGCCCGTGAAGACCCCGGACGGCCTCTTCTGCCTCCACACGCTTGTCGAAGCGGATGAAACCCACCCCCCGTGAGACACCTGCACGTGAGGAGGTCAAGAGCCCTGAGACTCCACTGCACAGATGTGGGACCCTGGAGTGCAGAGAACCCACCA
>NW_010329664.1:0-24144 GCF_000700745.2 Antrostomus carolinensis
CAGCCTTCTGGTGTGCCAGTCACTCCTCCCATATTTGTATCATCAGTAAACTTGCTGAGGGTGGATGCTATCCCTACATCCAGGTCATTGATGAAGATGTTAAAGAAGACTGACCCAGTACCAACCCCTGAGGAACACCCCTAGTTACAGGACTCTAACTAGATTCTACACCACTGATCACAACCTTCTGAGCTCTACCAGTCAGCCAGTTCTCAATATACCTCACTGTCAACTCATCAATCCCATACTTTCTAAGCTTTGCTACAAGGATGTTGTGGGGGCAGTATCAAAAGCCTTGCTGAAATGAGGTAGACAACATCCACTTCTTTCCACTTATCTACCCAGCTGGTGATGACATCATAGAAGGCTACCAGATTGGTCAAGCATGATTTCCCCTCAGTGAAACCATGTTGACTACTTCTGATAATGCTCTTTTCTTCCAACTGCTTAGCGATGATATCAAGAATGAGCTGTTCAATCACATTCCCAGGGATGGAAGTGAGGCTGACTGGTCTGTAGTTACCCGGATACTCCTTTTTGCCCTTTTTGAAGATTGGAGTGACATTGGCTATCCTCCAGTCTTCAGGTACCTCTCCTGTTCTCCAACACCTTTCAAAGATGTGTATTATGCATTTTAGGCCTTTTTGTACCCCTTGTTACCCTCAGGCTTCTGAGAGGTTCCATTTGAAAGAGAAAATGAAGCAAGATCAAATAAATTAATTGCATATGCTTACTAGTCCATTCTATACGAAACCCCAGACCAGGAATGTAATGGCATATGAAGGACTGAACTGAGTTTCCCACTATACAGAGGTGGGCAGGGAAAATGTGCAAACATCACGAGATCCAAAATAGAAACGGTTAATCTCTGCTTACTTTCTTTTACCTGGGACTGCACATCTTACTCAGCAGATCCAGGCCAACCTTTATTTTTTATGTAAAGCTGTTTATCTAATTCAGCTGGCATATGCGTGGTCTGATTCTCCATAACTTATGGCAGTATCCTGCTCTCACTTTTGGGTGGTGGGGACTTATACTCTCAGAGCTTGAAGTGCAGATGTTGCGTAATTATACAATACAAAGAGATTTGACTTCAGAGAAAATTTAGGAAAAAAGGAATCTTGTGTAATGCCTGCACAATTATAAATAGGCTTTGGAGAAAAAAAAAAGAAAAAAAATAAGAAAAAAAAAATGAAAAAAACAAAGAGAAGCTTGAACCTGAATCCTATCCAAGCATTGTCCTTGTAAAGGAGCTGAATGAGTGCTAGGGGGAGATAAAAATGCAGATAAAGAGAAAACAAATAATTGTTCTTGGTAGAATGGAGAGATAAGGATCCATTTAGCATGTGCTTGTGTGGGCAGCTACAACTTGGCAGCTGCACTGGTGATGTTTCCAACACTGTGAGTCTACACAGAAGCTCTGCAGGTCTTCTTCCCATGGCCACATTTCTTGCTCTGCTGCCTTTGAGGTCCTAACAATAACTTCCTACCTCTCCAGTCGATCAGAAGGTGTGCAATACCTGCCATATGGTGTGCCAACAATGACCACACACATATACATGTGATTGGTGGCAAAATTAGACAAAACTGGGAGAAGTTTGATGTTTCCTAGCAAGGATTGGGCTGTAAGTAAGGTTCAGTATGAAACAGGAAAATGACTCTTTTAACTAATTTCTTAGTCAGTGATATCTAAGGATGATCAAAGTTGAAACCTACTTATTTTTTTATATGCTTTCTGGATTTTCATTGTTCCTTTAATGAAGATGACCACAATTATGTTTTTTTTCTGTTGGAAAAATACTTTCCTTTCTTTCTTAAAACAGTAAAAAAATCTTCAAACATATAAAAATTAAATAACATTTTTTTTCATTAACATTTTCCATGTTAAGTTTTGACTTTGTTGAAAAAGTATACTGTTGAGAAATATATGGATATTAAATATCCTACTAGGCATACCAAAATTTAATCTTTATTTTTAGTAAAAATTGAAGATAGTAATGCTGAATAAGAAACAAAAAAGTTTTGTTCTTTGCAGATAATATTTGATAAATATATTTTCCACATGAATTTCTCCTTGGAAGCCCTGCTATAGATGAGGCCACAGCAGACAGAGACTGTTGTGGTTTTGGCTTCCCCATGTTCCAAGGCAGCCATACATCTTTGGCACTGAAACTGCAATGAGCTGCAAGATCAGGTTGAGGGTTCTGATCTTGGAGCAGGACAAGGAGCTGACACAGAGCTGTCTGAGCAGGCTCTTGTAGAAATACAAAGGGTCAGGTGTGTTTGCACATGGACAACATAGCACTAAACAAAAGGCGAAGAGCCACCACAAGCATATGAGGGTTGTGCAATGTGTTAAAGAGGACATAAGTAACTGTTTATAAAATCTATTGACAATCAAATAAGCATTTCTTTCCACAGGCAGTAAGAGTTCCCATGATCTGTTTCAAAGCACCTGTTTTAGCAATGAAGTTCAGTATTTTGGCAAACCAAGCAAATTTATCACCCAATGCTGATCTATTAGTTTTGGAAAAAAATTAAAGAATACTTTTACTGTGTCTTTTGTAGTCATATCAGATAGTGATTATATTTTGAAGATTAACCAGAGAGAGTAGCAATTCTGTATTTTAAACAAGGCTGTAAAATTTTAGTGCTCCCTGGTATGGCTTGAACAACTAGAACATATAGGAAAAGATTTTTAATTTTTTGTGGCAGAAGTAAAGCATATCATTCGAGAAGATGAAGTTTGTATCCTTACAGCTGTTAAGTAGCATAATTACATTTATTTTATGATCTTGATGCAAATTTTCTGAGTAATAAACTGACTAAAAAGGTTTTTTATGTAAACAACTTTAGGTGAAGATGTGGTGCTGCAGATTTCCTTCCACATTATTCTAAAATATAAAGAAAAACAAAAATAGAGCATGAAAAGGAGCTAAGCATTTCTGTTAGAACTCTATTTACTCCATGAAGTGTTAGGAGAGTTAGAATGTGATATTTTCTTGCTTCTAGAAAAGATGAAAGGTTCTGATTAAGCACAGTGGTGAGAAATACACAATGGTCACCAAAATCCTTCCAAAATAGTTCAGCCTTCTGGCAAGGCAAGAAAAGGTCCCCTGTGGTTCACCATAGTGAATACCATTTCTTTAGTGACAGAAAATTTAGAAGTTGTTACTGCTCATACTGGTTCTGCTCATAGCTGTGGATGATGGCTCATTCTGCTGCTCTTTTACCATAGACAACAGCTGAGTTCAGGGCTACAGACGTCTGGAGCTCTGGTTGCATAGACACAATACTGATGAATTGAACAAAGACTACTCCTGTTTCAAAGATGTTTTCCACAGAAGTGAGAAACAACCTTCAGCCTCATGAAGTCAGTCTCCTTACCCTCCATCCATGGTCTAGGCAAGCCCAATTTAGGGCCCCAGAAGGGACTGTGATTTAGACATTTTCACTTGGTCTCTGCAGAAGTCTACCTCCTCTATTGGGTCTGGAAGGAGTTTCTTCTGGAGATAAAATTAACCTCAGAGAACACCGTTGTACATATCCAGTCTGGTAAGAAAACAGTCAGTTTGCAGAAAGTGCTCCAGATGGAAGCTGCCATCCCATGCCCAGGCATACCACAGCATGGGAAACCTCCACAGCTTTCCACTCCTGTACTATGCAGTCATTATAGCACAGAACAGGATTTTTGGTCTCAGACAGTGAGCCAGTATGAAGTCCTTTCCATCTCAAGGAGTGTGGCTACACAGGAAGAATGAGAATTGCCATACTGCAGCTTTCAAGCATTGAGCTCATCATAAGTTTGAAACAGAAGACTATGAGCTTTTGACTTGTTAATAACAAAAATATTTTGAAAAGCTGCTGAATAACCTGAGATTTTTGTATTGGATTGTAAATCTTCCCACACTCCAGGAGTAGGTGGGTAGCTGGTGTTTCTGGAAGTTAGGATGTTCAGCATGGGATTCATGTTAATCAGCTTTGGATGCCCACGATGAAGATGGCTGTGAGTGAGCTACTCATCCAGACTCCTTTTATAGTAATTAAAACAGGAATGAGTACTTCTAGGATGCAGTTTATCTAATCTTAGTACAGAGATTCAGTATGGGAGAGTTGAGTCATCCTCCAGCAGTGCCCAGTTCTCCCCAGTAAGTGTAACATGAATTTAGACACTTAACTTCAAGGGCTGATATTAGGTGATATAATTTCCACTCAGAAGTTATCAGGTTCTCTTTTAACTTCAGCATACCTTGCTATGGGTTCTGGAGATACTACTCCCTTCATGACCATATTTCTGCCACTTTGAAAGATGCTTAGTATTGAATGGGGAAAGTAGGAATAATTTATAATGCAAACTCATCCAGGAGGCCTTCACATTACAGGGTAAAAAATAAATGAAGAGTGTTCCTGAAAGAGGGAAATGTAATTAAAGTCTGTTCAGTTGAAGAAAAAGTTGATAGTATGCCAAAGAATGAATCAGAGGAGAAACAAAAATTAGTAGAGAAGGAATAATGCTGCTACAGAAATCCCTTAATCAAAATTGGTGTTTGCATTCATGGAACAAGTGACTGTGTGACTAAAGTCAATTGTACTGAGAAATGAAGCAGGTAAGTGATCAGGATACAATCCCTGTATCCTAGTTTTCAGAGGAAACCCCATGATAGGCAGCTGCCCATCCTCCCTTCCTTGGGGGAAGACAGCATTTGGACCTGTATAGTCAGCTCTGGGTGCCTGGACTGGGCCTCCTGGACTTCAAGCAGGACCATGTTAAACACCAAGAGTGGGAGACTTCACAAATGTGTGCATTTGTAAAGGAAGGAGAAAACAGCAACAGAATGATGCTGGTATGAATGTCATGGATAAACTTCCTTTTTATTTTGACAAAGATATCAAAGGGATATGGTGGCACCTGAAAGTCCTGCCAAGACCGCAACTCAGAGGTCTACATCAGATTAACCTATTGCCCCAAGAATATCTTGGTCTGAACACAAAAGCAGGCTGAGGAAAGCAAGACATACGCCCATTTGGCTAGTAGGGAACTGAGGTGCAGATAAATCCGAGAATGTTCCCAAAGCTTGGTGACTTGAGTCTCCAATGATTGCTTCCACTCTCAGCAGTTTACAGGATTACTTCAGCTGATAGTTCTTTCTCCTGCTCACAGAGCTGCATCAGGATTATAATTACACAGAATCACAGAATCACAGAACGTTAGGGATTCGAAGGGACCTCGAAAGATCATCTAGTCCAACCCCACTGCCAGAGCAGGAACCTAAATGAGGTCACATAGAAGGGCGTCCAGGTGGGTTTTGAATGTCTCCAGAGAAGGAGACTCCACAACCTCCCTGGGCAGCCTGTTCCAGTGCTCTGTCACCCTTACTGTAAAGAAGTTTCTTCTGAAGTTGAAGTGGAACCTCCTGCGTTCCAGCTTACACCCATTGCCCCTTGTCCTGTCATTGGGCATCATGGAGAAGAGCCTGGCTCCATCCTTGTGACATTCACCCTTAACATATTTATAAACATTAATGAGGTCTCCCCTCAGTCTCCTTCTCCAAGCTAAAGAGACCCAGCTCCCTCAGCCTTTCCTCATAAGGGAGATGTTCCACTTCCTTAATCATCTTGGTGGCTCTGTGCTGGACTCTCTCAAGCAGTTAAAACAAGTCAAAACTGAACAAAGTTTTATTACTTATAATTTTATTTTTAATAAAAGTAATTTTTCTCATGCCTTATCCACTCAGCTTGTTCCAAGGTCTTATTCTGTTGTCATAACTGCACTCACTATATTTTCACTCGTACTTGACCTAAGCTAGGTTACAGTGGTATTTTTACTGCATTGTAGACTACAGTTACATGAAATTAACTTAATCAGATTAAAACAGCAAGGAAAGAATCTCTGGTGCCAGACCACCTCTCATGAACTTTTGCATATTTGTGCAGCTAATCTCTTAATTGGATTTTTATGAGGAATGTTTGCATACTTATCCAGCTTAATTGTTTTCGGCTATAGTCATGGCCCTTGTTTTCTCTGTACATTTCTAGAGCTCTGTTGAACCCTATATATAGTTCTTTTCTTGGAAAAAAGGAAGACAAACAAACTCTATGGAAAATAACAATATACAGAACATATCGTGTGACAAACTCAGTTACATTAGTAGTTAGGTCATTACTATCTGACAAAACTGTTTCTGTGAATAGCTACATTTTTCATTCTTCATTCATCGCACAGAGAATGACTGAAAATGCTACTAGCAGGGCTGGATTCCCTCCAGCCAGTAAGGCCATTGTTTGCAAAACCTGAACAGGCACAGCACAGGGTGGCACTCAACCAAAGCAAGGCACTTGTAGGATTTATGCAAGGATGTGGAATTTTCCACTGACCAAGACAGTCTGACAATCTTACCGATGCACACTTTGGTAGGGGACCATAAAAATAACATCATGATGGGTTGAGTAACATTCAAATAAAGGTTAATGTAATTACCAGGAAAAACCCTCTGTTAATTACAGACTGTCCTGTCTTTTAAAGCTGTTATAATCACATTGCTTTCAGAAATGCAGCCGAAGCTCAGTTAAGGTAGTCTGCTATTTGTGCACATGTGACAACCTGAGTCAGCTCGAGTGCTCTCTGAAAAATGTGTAAAATGATTATTTTACTGCCTCAAAGGTAAAGGACAGGAGCCTGGGAGGGTCTAAGGTCCTTCTGTTACTGAAAAGAAAGGGACAGGAGCAAAACAGAGCTGAGAATGGGTGCAAAATGGAGAGAGCAAAGATTGCTGCAACCACTGCTTCTGCTGACTGGAGTGGAGGTGGACCATGGCATTGTCTCCCTAATCTCTGCCCATCACTTCACGTACTCCCATCCCTCTCAGCTTTCCAGAGCTTGGACTTAGGTAAAGTAAAATAGGCAGTAGAAGCTGCCCCAAACAGCCTTCGATACCTGCCTAGTTCAACTCTTTAGGTACTTATTAAACTCTAAAGAGGGCCTAGTTCATAAAAAAAAGTATTTATTCTGCAGTGCAAGACCTCATCTTGATGAACTAAGACTTAAATATACAGGCTAAGCAGAAAAAAATGCATCACAAGCAAATGCTGTGGCTTACTTAACAGTTTTCTTGCAGTTCAAACATTGAAAAATATTTTTAAAAAGCACATACTCGACTTGTATATGTCTATTGCTTTTGCCTTGATCCTCCAGGTGTGAATAAAAAGAAAACAAAAACAAGCACTTCCAAGACTAATAATAATATCAACAGCAATAATACAGTATTTTATAATTTTGCTGTTATGAAGAGAGCTATAGGGCAACTTCCAAGTGCTGGTGGTAGGTGTTTTTTCTCCAAGCTGAACAGGAATCTTACTAAAAACCTCTTCTGCAGAAGGAGGTCTTGATTTAATGTGTGTTTGGTGACAACTGAAATAACGGAAATTAGTCCCTAAAAATAGCACTGTATAGCCTGGACAGATGCTGCAACATGTGGGTGCTGGAGTTCCTGCAGGAATTTGTAACTAAAATAAGAGTTGGGGTTAACTGTTGTGTCTGTGAACTGGCATCAGACAGAGAACCCAAAAGGGATTTGTTCATAGCATGGCCCTGAATGACCTCAGGAAGTGTTTGGACCTGCTGGCTATGGAAAAGCAGGCTAGGAGCTCTGACAAGGGAGGTGCTCTTTGGGTTTTTACTTTCTCTAGTGCACAGGAAAGCAAAGCTTCTCTGTTCATAGTTTGCAGATCCTCTTTTGTGTCCAAGGAAATACCTGCTTCCATTGTGATCTTCTCCTCCTGATATTAAATAAATACAAAGGACTGAATATGCATGAACAAGACAAGTGATTATCTTTTCTCCCAGCATTTGCTTCTGTTTGGTCCTTGAGTCACTATGGAATTGCATTTTGGCTTGAGTGAGCACATTCGCTCTTCCCAGATTTCCATATGTTTTAATTGGGCTATGGAGCATTCTGCATTTCCAGTGCTTATTCTCTAACTTAGAGATTTTCTGAGCTGGAAAACCAACTATTAGCAATTTCACCTTTAGCTGACTTCATTTTAGCAATGGGAGAAATGACTGGGAGCTCTTGGGAGACTTTTGGTGCATTTGCCCTCTCCCTAATAGACTTTTTTCTAATTGCTGTCCCACTGCAGACCTCCCCCAGAAAGTGGCTGCAGCAGCAGCAGCAACACCTCTAATGGCAGAAGCCTATGAAACCTGTCATGCTTGACCTCAGAGTTGCCTCTGTTCCCAAAGGCATGTGGTCCAGCTGCCACTCTGGCCCTGCCATGTCATGGTCCTGGACAGAGAAGACATATTCTGGGATTTATTGTAAAAAATCCTTTGCAGGGATAAAAAGTCCAATTTAAATAACTCTCCAGCAGCTTTGATTACAAGTGGTTGCTGGTATATGGCAGAGAGGAAATGAAATGTTAAATGATGGCTTTTCCCTGCAGCTTCCTCAACGGTTTCACTGCTCCCGGGGATGTTGGATTTGGAATAAATGTACATTCATAATGCTATGTAAAGAATGAAAATGTATTCTGATTGAGTATTGTGCTGGCAGTTAACTCCGTGAAGATCTTTGTGCTCATATTAGTGACGAGGTTCCCTACAAAATGTATACACTGGAAAGAGCCTGATGACACTTCTCAAGCACTTCTGCACTTCTCAGCTTGGTGATACAGCCCCCCTTCAAGGGCCTTGTGATAGCTTTGTTCAAACTCCTCCATTTATTCTCAGATGAAACCACTACAGTGTTGTCTGACATTCAGCTCTGCTCATCCCCAGGTGAGGGAGCTGTAGGTGCGTGGCTGTGGACAATCAAAAGAGAAAGCAAAGACTGTGTGAAATGTTTGCCCTCAGAAATCTTTTGTGATTCCAACAAGATCTGTATTGTCCAGCCTTAAAATACCACAAATTAATCTGAAACATTAAAGTTGAAGTATTCTTTGTTCTCTACTGGCAGGCACCACATCAAGATTCTGTTTATTTGCATACAGATAGCTTGTGTTTTTTACAATATGCCTAATCAGAGATTTCTGTGATAGGAAGTCTGATGTGTATCACACTACTAGTTTGCCATCTAGTGGTATACAAAAAACCTAATTTTACATCGTATTTCATAATGGAGGAGCTGGAAAGATGCCTCCAGAACACAAACACAAGCTAATTTTTCTGCCAGTTGATTTTAGTAATCTATTAGCAGAAGTCAGTCTATGACTCTGCTCAGTGATCATTAATTCCTAGACCTTACACTTGGTTCTCTAGGAGCAGATGCTGGCTCAAGGTGTGGACAACTCCATCCACAGGAGAACTGCTGTACAGGTTCAGTTGCTACTTATCACCTTAGGCCTTGTTGCTTTCAGTGTTACCCTGGTCTTTTGTGAGGCTATGAGAACAAAACTATTTTTATACAAGTATCAGGGAATCTCAAAAAGTGGAACCTGAATGGCACTTCAGAGGGCATTGTCTGTATGACAACAGGCCTTCAGTGAGCAGGCACATCAAGGGAAGGACAATGAAACCTCAAGAGCTCTTGGCAGATGCTTATTCAGCCTGTTCCCCAAAGCTTTCTGGTTCTCATTATTTCAAAAACCTCTTTGGGAAGCACAGGTGGGCTGCCAGGGTCATGGCAATCACCTCATAATGCACTGGTCTGTAGACTGCTGGAGGCAACATTGCAAAAGGAAAATACTTCTCCCCTGCCAAGTCCAGCAGTGCTGCTGAGGGACAGCTCATCACCTCCACACTTTGCTGCTGTGAGACAGCTACCTGAAGAAAGTTAAAATATCCTGGGAGGAAGGCTTGGTTGGGGCATAACCAGCAGTTACAGGAGTTGAGAAGGTGGTGAAAAAACATTTCAGGTCGTGGGTGACACTTGTACATAATGTCTGGGGTTTGTTTTTCTCTAGCATAAGAGTATAGCTTAGAATTCTATTTTTCCCTTATATAATAACTCCCATGCTCTTTATTCCTTTAAATATGATAGGTACATGGACTATTGCTACAGATAGTAATCACCTGTGTATTATTTACTGACTGTTGGGAAGAGACAAACTACTGTTACATGGAGCCGAGAGTCCCAATGCATCCAGTCATTGTCTGAAGCCTTTGTCATTAGTTAATTTAAAGTCCCCGGAGTTTCAATAGCTGTGCTGGCAGCATGCTCAGCCACACAGGCCACTAAGGACTTTAAGCAATTTTGATCAGCCCATCATTTCTGATGTAAATAAAGAAGGAACAAATGACAAGAAGGAAGAAAAGAATCTTGCTTTGGGAAAATTTGGCTTTGAGAAAAGTCTCAGATATAAAAATCCTCAGGGAAAGGAAAACTGGAGAGAAACTCTTGTTTTATCTCTTTGTGCTGCAAAGGGCAAACAATCATTTCCATTGGCTGCAGAATTTAATTTTCCCACTGACTGCAGCAGTGACTGGAACAGGAGACTTGCTTCACAAATAGTAGAACTGAGATGGTGAATGGAAAAGGATCATAAATACCTGTGACCTGTTGTATGAAACTACTTCTATCATGCACTTGCTAAAGAGCAGGACAGGAAAGAGAGGCACTGGAAGAGCCATTCTGTGGCAAACTCAGTTCATATGGGCAGTTCATTTACTCTGCAGATTTTTATGCAAAACTGGTTGCCTCACTAGTGTGCTTCTAAATAGGCAATTAAATGGTAGTAAGAAAGGCTGCAACAGCAAATGACAGTGTCAGTGGTAGAGTGAGGACCATTTCTGAGGAGCCTGAATGGTCCTGAACGGAAAGAACCTTTCAGAAATATTACTGATAGCTTAAATTTTTTTGATAGTAATATAGGCAAAATAGATACAGCTTTGGCTGACGTGTACTACAGTAAGTATACTTAGTTGCAGAGCTGGCAGTACTGGTTGCAGACCTTGCAGTAATGGGAGAGTAGCTGTGGTATGCTCCCCTTTGGAATTTTCTTGGGTACTGGGAAGTTCCTACAGGGAAAAAAGCCAAGGTAAGTACACGGCACAAAATACTATAGAGGGCAAAACAAAAAAAAATGGCTTCAACACAGGTATGATTTCTTCCTGGAAGGCATAGAAGGAACATGGTCATGGATGGAAAATAAAGTCTTTGTTTGTGGGACAGATGTAGCACCAACAGAAATATCTTAATTTACAAAAGACAGTGCTAATAAGACACTAAGCTATGTTAAAATCTAAGGTAGAACCCTTCGTTAAGATCCTGACAAAGCACAGCTAGAAGAGCTGGTAACACGTTACATGTGTTATAAATGTCTCTCCCAACAAATGTGAATCAATAAATTAACTCCCTTAGATAGTAAATATATAGAAATGTATATGTAATGATGTTCAGTAATGTCATCAAGCTTCTTATTAGAATGAGGTCAAGGATGTTTTACTTTTTCTTTCCTTTGGAGAGGTGCAGGCTTGTGTTGGTCAGCCTTGGAATAGGAGTATGGAAGTTTGTTCTTCCAGTTCTGCTCTGAAAGCTCCGTTAGGCAAGGAGTGTAAACACAAGTTTAGATATAGCAGCAGACAGATTGATACAAGGGGACAGATTCCATTCCATCACAATCAGAAAAAGTGTGAATAGTCCCTCTTTGTGAACTGACTTAACACTGCTTTCTTGGATTTGTTGTAATTTCAAGCCAGTGGATAGGAAGGCGTAGATATTTTCTTAGAAAATCAAATAATAATTTTAAATTTTTGCATTGAAGTCTTAATAACTGCCTACTATACCATTTGTAAAATGATTCTGATCTTTTCAAATCATAACACACTCATAGAGGGTGGAAATTGAAAGGAAACAAGTGAAAATCTGGCCTTTGTGAATTTTGAGTTGTGTTCCACATGAAAAAAACAGTTGTATGGAAATTATAATGAAAAAAAATTTTCCTTTGAGACACATAATATATTTTTGTACATTTTTAGATTATTGATTATGTTGAAATTTATTAAATTTTAAAGATATTTACAGTATATGACTAAGCTGACCTAGCAATTCTAATACTTCAAAATCAATCATATAGAACTAAGTATATTCATTATTTTCAAGAACTTAAAAAAAAAATATTGCCAATAATGGCAACATATTAAATAACCAAGGCACATTTTTTAAACTAAAACCTATTTGTAAAACAGAAAGGGTTTTCAATGTTTAAGGTTGACATAATTCTATTAGCTTTTATTGATACGTTGATTAGTCACTGTTAAGATGCTTCCTTTACTAATGCTCCTTTGCATTATGTTTCTCCATTTTGCCACTATTTTGCCAGCATTCTTAATTTGCTTCTGAAAAATCTGCTATGTTCCACAGGAATTGTTGGATCACATATATTTTGTGGAGTATTTGATTAATGAATGAACCTTTATCTAGCCCTGGGTAATGAAGATGTCTCAGCTGTCCATGCCATTGAAACTGCAAAAGATGGAAGAAAAAGACAGTTTACAATTCCAAGGTATCTTGCCTATATCTGCATTCAGTTTGGTGGGTGAGTGCTCAGTGTCCCCAGAAGTTGTTGAGGTAACAGCCATGGTTTGGTGAAGACAAAACTGTAAAACAGAACTGCTGTACCTATTACCTGCAGGGAACAGGCACACAACCATGGCTAGAGCCAGGGATCACCTTTGTGGTACTAAATACCTGCTGGTTGATTTGGTAACTGAGTGAATCTTCATGGGCTGGGTGGTGTTGCATTATCCACGGGGAGAAAATGGTTCCCACTACTTACAATAGCAGCCAAATCTACCACTCTTTTGAGTTTATCAGGGTGCAGAGGCAAATTTTAAATGGAGAATAAGGTAGAAAATTGTATAACCTTTGAAGTCTGTATGGTGCAGAACTTCAAGCCTGGAAATACATTCAATGTGAAGCTAGTGTATGGTAGCCAAAAGATTATAAGAGAGAAGTATTGTCTTTATAATATAACTTAGTCATCATTATCTTACCTCAGCTACAAAATGACCAAGGAGCTGTCAAATTCAGTCTATCAAATTCAGATAGTCATATGTCTCTCCTGAATTATGTCTATCATTGTCTTCTTACATTCTTTCTCATCTTGCAGCAGAAGAATGTGGTTCATCCATTCTGAGGGATCTTTCTGAGCTGCTTACGTTACTTCACGACCTGACTGAATACAAGACAAATACTGTAAGTTTTGACAGAGTGCCTGCCCTACCAACTGCGAAACTCTGGAATCACTACAAAAATATTGACTACAACTCTCTTTGTCTTACAAAGAAAGAAATACAGTTTCACAGAAAGCAAAGCAGCCATATGGGCTGATATGTCCTTGAGCTGTGTCTTCTAACCTTGTAGTGGCTCAGAGCTAAGTACTGATGATGTTACAGATGATGTTACCTGACTGAAGGGAGAGATGGTGGAAGAAAACAGAAACTACATCAGTTCCTTTATTTGAGAGGAGCCATCCTCCACAAATTTTGTCAGATTTTCCTGTTATATTCAGTTGCTTTATGTTGTTTGGAAATCTGAGTTACTCTTCCCAAGAAGACAGGTAGACAAGCAATTTGAGCTACTTATTCTCAGTGCTTCCATGAGAACCTTTTACCCCGCAGCAACAAACACCAGAACTCACCCAGCTTAAATTGTTGACCTTGGCTCAAAGAGGCTTTTACATTGATTTATCCAAAACAAATCTGTGTTCTTCATTCTGTTATAGCTTGGTTTCTTTCAGAGATTGTTATAAAATCTTTAGAGAGTTCAAATACTTCTACAGCACTCTGCACTGAAGCTCAGTTTGAAATTGCAACTGCTGAGTCACGGAAATTAGAGAGAGCAGTAACCTATTACATTTACTTCTTAGCCTCATGACAGATTAGTCCCAAGAGATGCTGTTCCAATTTCTTCCAGTGAGAAATTATATTAATCAACAAAGAGTTCATTGTCAGGAAGTTTTTCCTGACATTTGGCCAAATAATTATTTGTGATTTTTTCCCATCTTAATGTAATCATACCAGTTTGAGTGCCCTAAAATCACCCTGTAATGCTAATAGGAAAGCTCTGAGTCAGGGAACAGTGGTTTTGAAAGGAAAAAGTATATTAGACTGTCTTATTAATTACAAGGAGTGAACTGGTGATTAAGGTCCCTGTTTTACCAAAGCTTAAGCACCTGTGAGAGCAACAGAACTATTTATGTGGTTCAGCTGGTTTCCCCCCTCCATCCCCTTTTTTTAAAAATATTGCCTCTAAAAGCATCTGATTACTGACACAAAAAGTACTGCCTGCTTTGTTGTGTTTACATTTTAATTTGGTAGTTGCACAGCTTAGTATTTTCCCAAAATATTAGTTGTAATACAACATAGTCTCCATCTGTTCTGAAATAAGCAACACGGATTCTAATACTCCCCCATCTGTACATATATTTTTAGTCACACGTTCAAGTATGTAATCTCTCTGCTCCAGTCTACATTCCTGGCACAAAACATAAAACTTGTTGTTTGTTCAAAAATTTTAAATTATGCTTCTGTGTGCATGTGTCTGTATTCAAGTTCATTTCTTAAGCCTGGGGAAACTATTTAAAATCTATGTGTCTGCAATAAGACATTTCCTATTTCTCTTAAAGTTTCTAGTCCTGAATTTTGAGCCATATAGTTCCTAGATACCTGTCAGGAAAACACCATAAGATGGAGAAATGAGAGGAAAGAGAATCCTGAGCAGAAACACCACTGGGCAAGGTATATTGGTAAGTATGTTTTAAACACAGACCAAATTATTTTCACGTTATCAAGCTCATGACTTGTTTATGAGGGTTTGAGGACAAGCTTAAGTCTTAGAATGATTGACAGATAACCAAAGGGAGAAAAAACCATCCCAGGTGAGACTCTTAGTTGTGTTTTTATGGAAGCGGTGCAGAATAAGGGAACAGCAAACCAAATTAGTTTGGTTGGTTTCACTCAACTAGATGTTGAGTGAAAGAAAACAAATATTTTCACTGAGTAAAGAAAATGTAACCACAGGAGAAACACAGCTTGCATTCAGAGTTCTTAGGTGTTTGCATTGCTCCATGTTCATTTTGGTGAAACTATCTGCATGCTGAGAACAACAAACTATTTAAGAAACAGTGTGAAGAAGATATTTCAACAACAGAGAAATTAAAAGTAGCAGTTGAGAAGACCAGGGCAGATTCCTGCTCCAGAACTGCTTTAAGGAAGCTGGAAGGTCCTGATTCCCTGTATTCAAAACTTACAATGTAAATTCAGGGTATCAGATGCGCCGTGTGTGAGCAAACAACTCTGTGTTGCAAGTGACACAGACCTGTTTCTCAGGGGATGTGACTGGACTTCCCAGCTCCTGGGTGCAGCTGTTCTTGCTGGACTTACCTGGCTCCATGGAAAGGAAACATGGCTGCATGGACAAAGAAATGATCCAGAGGTCCCCAGTCTGGATACCTAGGGGACTTTAAGGCCTCCTGTGGAGCACACTGACATTCAGACCAGCTGCAGCTACTGTGTCTCTTCAGTGCAGTGAACACGTATGAACCAGGAGGTTGGGCTCTGAGGACCTGAGCTGTAAGACAGCCTTTCAATGGCTCTGCAAATGGTATTTTGGTGGTTTTGGACTAGTCACTCAGCCTTTATGCTTCAGGTTTCCATCTCCTTATTTTAGAGAGGCAATGTGAAGATACTCACTCAGGATTACCTTGCACTTGTGTGAGGACTTCCTGAAGGTATAGAGGACATCATTCCCTACTAGAAAATCCCAGCGTGGCCGTCTCCACCAAAATTCTGGCCCTGGTACTGGATCATGCCACATTCTTTATAGGAAGGAGCATGACACTGGATAATAAAGAAAAAAACTTCCCATTAAGGTAGCTGTTCTTGCCACGCAAACTATCAGTTCCTTTATGTTCTGAGACACAAGACTTTCTATTCCTTTATTAACAACCTTTCACAAGTATCTTGGAAAGTTCTTGTTACCAGAACCATTAGCTAATCCTTCTGTTTTCCCCTCCCCCAGCCCCAATCTGCTAAGGCAGCTATGGTACTTTGACAAGGAATTCTAGAACTAAATAATGTGTAAATAAATAAAAATATTTCTCTTTGTCCATTGTAAGTTGTAGTATTCTGCTGGAATTCCTCAAGTCTTTATATTACAAATAAGAGCAATCAGAAAAGTCTGGTTCATTTTTTTGTCTGACTTTTGCTTATTTTCAGTGCCTCTGTTAAATTCTTTCTAAAGAAAGCTCTTACAGTTGCTTCATTTCACAATACTGCAGAGGTCTTTTTCATTTTTGATTCATCTTATAGTCTCTCTTCATACTTCATGTATAATCAATTACTTCTTACTGAGGTGAGGTTGACAGATGTTCACCCAGTGTCACAGATATGCTAGTTCAATGAAAACATAGCAGTACATGAATATATTTTTGAGTTATTTTCCATTTCATTCTCTTAACATTCTTGTGTTTCCATTGCAAATGCACTTTGGGCTAAGGTTTCCAGCAGAGTGTGTTGAAGCTCGGAAACTACTAGGAAACCATGTCTGAAGAAGCTGTGTAGTGAGCTTAGCAGAATATAAATGATTTTACTTTTAGAAACAAAGGAATCTTTAAAAACACCAGACCATTGACCATAGTTTGACAATGGGTATTACTAGATATTTTGGACTAGGATTCTTAAAGAAGAGAAATGAAACAGAAAGTCAAAGGGAGAATTTCCATTTACTTCAATGGGCTCTGGATCAGAGATTCAAACACAGAGTGGACATTATTAAAAAATGTACTAATTATCAGTAATCATTTCTCCTACTTACTAAGTTTTCCCTTTACTTTGATTTAGCACTTGAATAGTTTTAGTTTTAAATGCCATGATCAGCTTTGAGAAGTGCAAAATAAAACCATAGCATTTGTAGGTCTCTAATTGGAATAATTACCACAGCATCTTTTTGTGAAACTAAGTAAACCAGGGCCTTAGAAAAAATGGGAAACAATACAGAATAAAATTGTAAGCAGATGGAGTAATTTTATTTGTAGCATATCCCGGATGAAGTACTTGAAGCACTGTGAAAATAACAATACATTGCTAAATGTACTGACCAGGAATGTTGTGATTTAATGGATGACTTCAAAAGAAAATGTCACAAGCAGGTTGAAATGTCAATTAGTGCAACATTTCCTAATACCCCACAGATTCATTTCTTCCTCTGTGAGTGTCAGAGAAATGGAAATGTTGCACATTTAATCCACTCTCCACTAATTGGATCCTTTTGGGCTCTTCATGGTACATTTTATTTCATCTTGGTCATTTAGAAACAATGTTCTACCAGAGTACAAGGGAAAATGGATTTATGTATGAACTGTTAATTCAGTATGACAGCACATGGGAAGAAAAGTGCATTCAGATTGCAGGTCAAATATAAGATATGTAAGGTTTCATCTTCTGTTTTGTTCAGGTTTTGCTCAGGAGAAGAGTGGAGTGTGGTGGGAGGTAGAGAACAGCTGCCACTGTTGGTGCTGAAGGCACCAGGGAACCACAGCCTTGAGACCTCCATTCAATATTTCAGGCATTTTCAGTGGTTTGGCCACTGCCTTTTTTCTCAGCCATCTCTCATTCAAGAAAAAAGGCTGAGGCACTTAGAGACTCCTTTCCTGAATGTCCACAAGAGTAGGTTGAGTTGGTTTAATTATGATGTGAGACAATGCTCAGGAGAGAGTTAGGGTCTGCTCCATGCACTCTATAATAGCAGTGGGCCTGTCTATACAGGAAATTATTCAGAAATAGCTGTTGTGGTGGTGCAAATTAACATTCAGCATAAATCTGCTTTAACTTTCCAGTCTGAACAAGTCCTTATGCTTTATTATCTACATGAAGGCAATAATTGGTGTGAAATCAGCAAAGAGAAGTAAAACAACACCACCAAAAAAACAAACCAAATAAACAAGACAAAAAAGACAGTAGGCTTTGAACATGAGATACATTTAAAGAAACAGTTGTTTTATTCCAGTGGGAGACCTGAGCTGCTGATTCACACTTCAGGTGTGAGGACCAGCATGATACTGTGCATAGGTGAGTGTTACCAGAGGCAGTATTGCTGTCCTGCCACAGCACTGGCTTCCTCTCATTTATTTAACACAACAAAACACTGTGCTCATGCAGCTAGACTGCTTCCAGGGGCAAGGTATCTTTGCCTGACATGCTGTTGTGTTGTATAGCTGCAGTCTGCTGTCATCGGCAGCTTGCTAAAGTCAGCATCCTCTCTGCAGCATTGCCAAGTCATGAAAGAGGGTTTCATGAAAGAATAGAGAGGGTACCAACTTTAAATGGGGTCATGTTTATCAAATCTTTGGGTCTCAAGAGTTTATAAGGACTGCTGAACAGTCACAGCACTTGTCAGCTGAAGATATTTCTGTGTTCATGCCTAACTCTTTCCATTTGCAGTGACCATGACAGGGCTTTTGCTGTCTCCTCGGGTACCAGTCCCTCAGGTCCTGGCACACTTGCTGAAAGCAGCCTGGGCATAGCCCATAACCTAAGCTGCAGCACAAACATGACCTCACTTTTATATGTCAGCCCGTGTGTGCTCTAAAATCTCTTCTGAAACTGGACAATAATATGGCATGAAATTTTCCTTGATTAAAAAATGCCTGAGATTATCTGCACTAGAAGTTTATAAGCAAGACAGCAGCAGTAAACTGCTCTGCTGCCAATTGTGATTTCATTGCAAGTTTTGCCTAGAACCTACTTTTCTCTGTGATTCTAGCTGTGATCTAAATAAAATTTTATACAGAAAGTGCTATACATAAGGTTGAAGACCAAGAGTTAGGCAAGAAGAAACCCATACTGCCTTTCCTGCACTGTCAAGTTTTTAACAAATATCCTATGATTATGCAGTAGAAGACATTTATCCAGAATTTAAAACATTCTGGGTTAGCCATAATGAAATTGCTTCTAGGGGAACTAGCTCAGGCTCACTGAGTACTTTTAAGTCTTCTTCCTACTGTTTTACAGCTGTTTCAGGTGTTTAAAGAGATTTCAGAAATCTTTAATCTGGCTTCCAAAATTTTTGAATGAACAGTCAGCTATCCAAATTTCTGACAAAACAGCATGGCATTTTCAAGAGGAAACACTTGAGTGACCCCTTGCTTTACTGCTGAATATGGTTTTGGGGTTCGGTTGTAGCCTCTTTTGCAAAGCCTGAGACAGCCCTCAGGCCATGTGACATTTGAGAGCTCTGGCCTGCTGCAGCATCCCTCTAGGGCTGAGGTGATAGAGTGCTGCTCCCCTGGTTGTAGTGCAGACTTATAGCTCCATTCATACACTGGGACATCTTCATACATCAAGGTAAGAGGTTCAAAGAGCCCACTGACCTGCTTCCCAAGTATTGGAGCTAGAGAATACGATAGGAACTAGAAAAACTGTGCTGTAAATGAATAAAAAAGTCACTGCACTTAAGCAGAATAAGACGGAAGCCAATTTTGTGTCCCATTCTTGGTGCACAGGCTTTGACAGGTCATACAATTTACAGACTTGCCACATCTGTGATAGCCTGGGAATGCCTTTCCCCTTGATGGGGGGAGTTCAAGATTTATGTTGGGACCACAATTGGCCTTTGGCTCTAGAAAAATGATGGAATGTGCAATGCCCAGTTTAGTCCTACTTCACAGAATAAAAGTTGAGTGGAAAAGCAAAGTAGGGACATGGGGTAATGAAGTCTTTTGATTCTACTGGAAGTGGTGGAGGAACTCTGCTTATGCTTTGTGTTCTGGTTCAAAAGCAGAAGGAAATATTGCTGAGTTTTTGAAAGATTTAATTGTCATTCTTCTTTCATAATTTCCCCTCTCCCAAGCCACTAGAGGGCCCTGAAGTCCACTTTAACAGATTGGCTTCACAAGTTGGCATTTTTGAAAAGACTGTAAACAAAAGTGAATGTGTTTTCCAGAATTCTTGCAATTTCTGGGTTTGCTATTACCAATTAAATGTGTAGGATAAATGCAATCACAAGATTATAAGGATGTGGGCAACATGATACCTTGAAGGATAGCATCACCTAGTGACTTCCAGCACTTAGAGAAATTGCAAGGCTTTCAGGAGTTTGGTGGGGGTGGTATCTTCTCAGCAACACCTGGATTTCACCCATGTCCTTTCTGTTGCATGAGTCAGACATATATGCAGTAGACTCCCTGTGTGTGCACAAAAGGCTTGTGATTTCATAATACTCCCTATGAAGACATTTGCCTTATGTTAAGCCTCACTTACCTCCATAGCTGGTCTTTATTCCCCTTGATGTTGAGTGTGAGGTACGGGCAGGGCAAATAGTTTAAGAAACAAGAAAAGGCTCCTTTACAGCAATGTTTCTTTCTCCTTGTAGAGTTGAATGCAGTGGGTGTGCACACTGTTCTGCTCTGTATTTGTGGATATATCTGGGCAGAGTTCTTCTGTGCCTTCAGTCATCTTTCCAACAGAGCACGTCCTTGTGCTCTATCTCCTTGCAGTCCAGAGTAACACCCAGACCTTTGAATGCATTCAGAAACATGCAAAGTTTAGAAATAACTCCAGAATTTTTTCATCTTTGTTCCTCTCCCCATGTGTTCTCCCCAACCCCTCTATAAAATAGGCCTGCCATGTCACATGCCATAGTCTCAGTCTGAGACGTTTAGATAGAGAGGTGTAAAACTGTTTTAAATTTTTGGCAGCCCTTTCAGGGCTGAAACTGAAAGCTGGATCAGATGAAGAGAGAGTATGTCATTAGGATTAGCCATTCATTCACTCCTGTCCTGGAAGAGTCTTGGGTGCTGAAATTCAAAAATGTCACTGTGAGTTTTATGGCTTTTGCTGAAACGTGTATCACTTGATGGATGATAGCTAGAGCAGCTGACTTGACAATCTGTAGAGGGCAAAATGGGTTCCAATACCAAAATGCTAAAATTTCCAGAAACCTTCTTAAAATACTTTGCCTGTGACATATACGGAAACATATTGCAGCGTAGACTAGCTCTACTGGCATTTGCTTGAAATGACCTGCATAATACCAGTGGCCCTTTCATCCCAGAGTAGGGAGTAGCTGTTCAAAGTGACCTCTGTTATCCACTTAGTGCACTGTGCTTACACAGTCCCGGCTTTTGGACACTGTCACCGGATACAAATGAGGCCTAAGTGATGTGTTTTCCCTCAGGGTTAATTTTGCCTTTCCAGAAACAAATTGCACATTTGCGTAAGAAATAATGTTTCAGACAAATCTATGGCTGCCAGGCTAGTGATTGTGATTAGTGATAACAGACGAATGAATGCTAAAGAATGAATGTCCCCTCCTGTACTTTTTAAGCAAATCCTTTCCTTATTAACAGTGATACTGAAGATACTAATGTATATGTGAGTAAACACCATGTTTATTGGATACAAAGACTTGTTAACTCTCCAGCAAGATAGAATGGATGGGATTAATCTTAGATAACTTTTTAGCATCTGACTTGGTTACCTGGACTCCTATGGTAAATAGAGGGAAAAAATGCACTTTAAAAAAAATTATTCACTTAACCTTAATGTAGATGTCTAAGATACATTATGTAACTCATACCTTAGGAGTATACATTTATCTCCCTTAATTACAAAGGAAGCCTAGATGACTACATGGGTTGTATGTTATATATAGATAGCTTTTGGCAAGATGAGTCTCACCTGCCCTGTTAGTGTGGTCATGCAAATCTCACACTCATTTGTGCTAAAATGCCATGTACAGTCTCTGTGCTGCATATCTGGTAGCTGCAGCACTTAGGAAAGGAAAGCATACACATCAGGCAGCTGCCAACACAAACAGGAGCTTGAGAGACACTGCAGCTCCCAGGAATGATCGGGTAGGGTTCAGTTATTCTGAAGGAAGTCTCTTTCCCAGCTTGGGACTCTTTGGAGATGCAGGAACATCTATCCTTTTGCAGCTATGGGGTCTCTAGAGGAACTGTATGGGCAGGTGTAACAAAGCTGAGCCTAAGGAAAACCTGTCTAGAGGGCTTTGGGTCAAAGGCAACATACTTCCATGTCCTCAGCACCTTGACAGGTTGCCTCTTGGAGCCTTTCTCAATCCTGTCTGCCAGCATCCCTCCAGGAGTGATGGGTGTGCTCTGCTCAGCTGCCTGAGCTGGGACACAGGGTGTGCAAGGAGGGTGACACAGGAGAAGGGTGGAAGGATGAAGAAAGAAGGCTCTGGTAAATCATTTAAAATACATTACCATTCTTCAGGGAGTAGCTTAATCTGCTGTCTGCTTTCTTGGTTAGTCTCCTACTGCAGATATTTTATTTGTTTTATGAGTGAATGTTCTTTTCTCAAAATAATAAAGCTTTCCTGTTAAGGAGTGGTTTGAATTAGCAGTAATTCAGAACTTTTTTTTTTTTTTTTTTTTAAGAAGGAATAAGTGAAATTATAAAATGCTCTATAGTATTTTATTTCTTCCTGGATTTCTTTAATAAGCATATTTTGGGTCTTGAGGAATGTTCATACCAAACATGTGGCTTAGTTCCAAGTATCTTTGTTCTTAAACCTTTGTGTTTTGGGGCATAGCCAGATAGGATGACAGAAAATCTATTACTTTTATAGCTCATATATTGGGTTGATGGAATGAAAAATGTTTTATCCTTGTGAGAAAATTAAACATTCCTGTCTAATTTTAAAAATGGATTATCTAAAGGACTTGCTTGCTTTAAGATTCTATATGCTTTTGGGATCATCTTCCTGTTCTTTAGGAACTGTTGTGTATTCTTTTGCCACCAGCTCTCATTTAGGAACTCATTTTTTCATTTCAGTTCTAAGTGGTTCACAAACTCCTAAAAAAATCCCTGTGTACATCTAGTGCATTAATGGGATAGGGAAGAGGAAGATGTTCTTGCAGTGAGGTATTATCTACAATATAAAATATCCCTGTGCAAGATATTGCAGTTTAGTGGCTGATTGTATGGTTCATTCAATATTGGATGAGAAACAAGATTTCCTTTCAAGTAATGAGTGTCTGTAAAGTTAGGGTTTTTTTAATAATGCCCCTGGGAAGTTTAGAAAAAAATGGGAAACTCATTTAATTAAAAAAAAAATAATTAAAAAATAGAATGACATTTCTCAAAAGATAAAGTTTTCTGAAATAGCAGTGAAGTTTATCTCACTCTCCTTCAGGCTAATGAATGATAACATATTCAGATGGAGAAAGGTATCTTTAGAAACATGATATCATCACAGTTAAATCTTGTTGATGAATCCCATGCAGTAAGCAGGACACTTGTGGCAACCTCATAAAAATTAGTCTCTCCTTGAACTTCAGATCCACTTTACATTTCTTTTGATGATTTCTCGCATTGCCACTATCTCCAGTACTGGTGAGGCATACCTGGAGTACTGAGTCCAGTACTGGGCTCTTGAGCACAAGAGAGACAGGGACATACTGGAACCAAGTCCAGCAAAAGAGCATGAAGGGATGGGAGCATGTGACACTGGAAGAGAGGCTGAGAGAGCTGAGAGTGTTAAGCCTTGAGATAAGATCGCTCCAGGGGGATCTTACCAATGTGTATAAATATATGATAGGTGAGAGGAAAGAAGAGGGAACTAGACTAATCTCAGAAGTGCCCAATGATAGGACCAGAGGCAATGGGCACAAACTGAAACACAGGAGGTTCCCTCTGAACACAAGAAAACACTTTTCTACCATGAGAGTGACTGAGCACTGGCACAGGTTGCCCAGAAAAGTTGTGGAGTCTTCATCCTTGGACATATTCAAAAGCCATCTGGATCAGTCCTGGGCTGCCTGCTCTAGGTAACCCTGCCTGAGCAGGGGGTTTGCACTAGATCATGTCCAGCCTCTGCCCTTCTGTGGTTCTGCCACTGTTTCTGTGATTCAACAAGAGCCAGGACAGGGTCTGGCTGAGCAGCCTTGATGCTGCTGTAGTTTATATGCAGGCAAGAGGTTTTGAAACAGGTTTTATGTCAAATTACAGACTGAGAAACAGATTTCTTCATCTCCACAGTTAAACAGAGCCAAATACCAGAATGGACAGAACAGACATCCAGTCTGAACTCCTGTACATTGAAAGCCATAATGCCTACTCCAAATGAATTAATAGTAAAATAGGATCTTTGGAGGTCGTGTAGTCTGTCCCTAGGCAGTTAACTGTACCTAAATTGCTCCTGGCAACATTTCAAGTGGTTAATGATCCTTACTACTAGAAAGAGT
>NW_010329664.1:24172-43654 GCF_000700745.2 Antrostomus carolinensis
AAAGAGTGTCTTGATATCTAAGTGAACCTTGAGCTACAGTTGGCCCTAGAATCTCATTAATGTATCTTCTCAACACAGTTGTCACTGAGTAGAGTTTATCCACTTTCACTCCCAAGAGTCTTGCATACTTTGCAAGACTGATACCATTCCCTCAGTCTTGTCTTCTCCAGGCTGCACAGCTCCTCCAATTCCTTCCACTTTTTCTCACTAAAGACAGAGAAAAATTCACTAGGGACTTGTACCTGAGCCTTGGGATGGCAGTTCACTGCAAGTTCCCTACTTAGATGCTTTGACACTTTCCCATGTGGAGGAGCCCGTCTCCCTCCCTTAGTTGCACTGGCAGCACAGGGAGAGTTGCCTCTTGCTCTAGGTGCTCAGCTGCATTCCCAGAGCTCGGGGGAGATCTCCTCCCTGGGGGCACCATCAGCCCCAGCACCACAGCTGAAGTGCACTCACCTGGAGGATGAGAAGAGATGAACCAAGGTCACAGAGCACTGTAAAGCCCCAAAGTCAACAAAGTCATGCCCTTCTCAGACCTGATGGGAGAAGATCCTGCACTAGCCAAGGACCTGAGGCTTTTTCTTCACTACCTCAGAACACCAGGTGAATCTTTGCCTCCAAACACCACCAGCTGTCTGAAGAAAGTAGGAGAAAGCAAATAAACACATACAGGAAAAAAAAGAGAGCAGAGGAAAAATTATATGAGGAGGATTCCCACTGCCCCATGCCCTCTCCTCCCAGACTAGTCAGGCAGTAAAAGCCTCAAAAGATGAATTTTACTTCTGTATTTGTTCCAATACAAAGCTGAAGGAGTTATGAATGCACTAAATTCAACACAAGCAATTCCAGTCTCCCTCAGGGCTGGTAATATTTACACAAAGACAACTTAAAAAACCAAGAAGAAATAAGTCTTATATGCTGAGTTAATGAAATCTGTAGCTTCTGTAGAGATAATAGGGCTATAGACAATAAACAAAAAAAACAAAAAAACCCACCTAGTAAGAATTTGCAATCACAAAAATTTGCTGCTATGGGGAATAACAAGGAACGAGAGTCTACTCTTATTAAAGTCTTAGCAAGGTTTTTTTTTCTCAGTCATTTAACTTTGAAAATACCTTGAGAAATAAGCTATGTTCTAACATCAAAATTCTGCAAAATTAATAGAAATTCACAATACTTTTCACTGTCACCACTGTATTTTTATACAAGTGACCTCACTGAATAAAATCAGACAAAAGAGGAATCAGGCCCAAAGTACTGAAGTGGATAAAATAATTTAAATGCAAAAGTAGAGTGCACATTTATGTATTCAGAAATGTACTGATGCTTTCATTCCCTCTCACATATTACTGAAGTATGCACTATTTTATTCAAAATGCTGTAGTCTAATTCTTTTGTTAAACTCCACTGATTTTTATAGGATATTGGTGTTGTAACCAGGTGCAGAATTAGAAAAAAAAAATTATAATACAGGCAATTTCTTTACAGACCTCTTTCAGATGTCCTTGATTATGTTTTGCTGTGAACTTTGAAATCACCTTACAAGCCTGCTCTGTGGAGCCTTACAGGGTTATGCTCAAGCTCTTTAGAAAGCTATTTCTGGGCGTTTCTTGAAACAGGCTCCTATGGCAATTTGCAAAGTTTGTATTTCTCAGCATAAGAAGCAGATAGGCTGCACCTTTACATGTTTGTGGGTACAACAGCAGGACAGGCTTCACAGCAGAAAGTCTGTTTCAAGTAGAATTTCTTAGTGTCTTCTTTAACCCCTCGTTATATAGATGCAAGATCACAAAGAAAGCAAAAGACAAATAGAGTTGATAATCCAAGAGAGTGAAAATTATTTGAGAAAGGTAAAGGTTTTGAGCTATATTTAAGATGTATGGGGTTTAAAGTTCTCTCTGGCAGAATGTTAGCTGTAATACATTTATAACTTGAGATAAGCATAATATAATTTTTCAGTAGTTGGAAGAATGAGGCATTGGGGAAAAAGGTTTCTCCTAGAATAGAAAAAACAAAAAGCTTCTGTCACAGAGCATGGGCTTTTCAAACCACAGTCACCTCACTTGCAGGAACTGATTATATCAGTGCTCTAGCATAAAGATATCTTTCAGACTAGCATCGACTTAACTTTGATTTCTTTTATCACTGCCTTACAAAAACCAGTGCTGGATGAAGGTTATAAAACAATTTTAATTAGTTTTTTTGATAAGGTTATTGAGCCCAGGCTTTTTATTTGGTGTTCATGTCTACTTTCTGCTTCTCTCAACAGCCAGGAGCTAAAAGTGATCAGCAAAGAATAGGTCAGGAAAAATAAGCATTTGTATAGAGAAGAATATAGGAACAGAGTTATAGGGCATGTTTTGAACAAAAAATGTAGAAAAATGACTTGGGAAAAAAAGTGAAACTAAAAAGATATGGAGATATTCTGTGAGCTCTTGTTATTTTGCAGATTTGAAACAATAATCAAAATAATTCATCACAATGGTTCGTTTCAACATTTTTCAAAATAAAATGTTTCACTTTCCAAATGGAGATGATTTTTCTCTCCTTTGATTTAATAAAAATCACTACATTGTTTTAAATGGGTGGCACTGAAAGCACATTGATTTATGATGTTTCTATATATATAAAAAAGAAAATATCCTATTTAGCTAGAAGTAATTCAACCCCTTAGTTCTACATTTTCAAAAGTTTCAGTTTTTAATCTGGCCAGAAAATACTACATTTTGTAGTTGCTAATAAATTAAAAAAATAATATATGCTTTTTTCTTAGCTGTTCATGTTAGATTGTAGCACTGCATATCATCATGAAGAATAAAAACAGGCTACACTTCCCACTAACTGGGAAGGGAAAAAGGCACAGAAAATTTCAACATAAACCCTGCTAGTAATCAAGTGTGTGTTAGGAAAAACAATCACTCTGATTTTAAAAGTAACATAAACAAAGGGGTAGTAGTAATGATTTGCTGATAGAGCTGTAACATAAGTAGTTCTGCCTTCTTTGAGGGGGGGCGGGGGGGAAAGACATTTTTACCAGAAATTACTAACTTTCCTTAACAAGGTGGTTAGCAATTTTATCTGGGCGTTTTGGCTTAATTCGATTAATTTGTTTTCGTAGTGGTAAAAGAAAAGAAAAAAAGAAAGTCCCCTGAGGTAAGGAAAGCATTACTGGGAGAGGAACAACAGATTCAGTCATCTTTTCCAGCTTTTGAAGGATTTGGGGTAGCACTAGGAGGGGAAAAAAAAAAACAACAAACCAACCAACAACCCTCAGAATTTTATGGAAAAGAATTGATTTTAATGAAGATACTTCCTGAAAGATAAGTATTTTTTTTCCAGCAGTTTTCCTCCATCTAGAACATCATCCTGGTTTGGGGAATTGCACTAGTATCTCTTGGTATATTGGGGACTTGCAGGCACTCCTGCTCTTTATTCAGCTATGGAGCAGAAACTCAACCAGTAGAGCCCCTGCTTCAGTAAACAGTGGCATTGATTCTGCTCTGACGTTCCCAGTTTGAGTCCTCAAGACAACTGGTAGCTGCAAGGCATAGCAGGTAGTTTGGAGGTGGTCTGGGGACCTGCACAACCTGAACAGATTTTAGTGACAGTGATGGTAAGAAGATACAGTGGTTTGTTAGAAATGAGCAGTTCTCTGTAATATTTATTTTTTTTTTACTTTTCACAATATGGGTCTTGTCTTTTTTGTACACCTAATTATTGCCTTGCATTCTCATTCCTTCACTTTTTTATAGTTATCATTGATTTCTTATCATTGGCATACGATCAAACATACCACTTGCCACACATTTCTGGCTCATCTCTTGCCAATAAATCCTCATCTTGCCCCATCATTTTCCGTGATGGGGAGGGGCTGTGGTGTTCCCTGCCAAGCCTAGGGCTTGATAGCAGCCCCACGAGATGCCACCTCTGCAGATGGCACTGCACAGATGTCAGACAACAGCAGTGCAGGGAGGGTTCCTCTAAGTCTTGTTCTGTTCTCATAAAAATATAGAAGAGGGGGATGAAAGACCAGTACTCCTTGATCTCCTCATGTGCTTTTCCTTTCCTCTGTGCTGGAAGCTGGAGTTACAGGAAGAAAAGCTGCTCTAAGAGATCTTTGAGCAATATCTAGAAACTTGTTTGACCAAAGCGATGGCCAAAGATGAAAATGAAGGTAGTAGATTCTGAAGAGTTGGGCTCATCTAGTTTAAAGAAGAGATTTGACAGAATTATGTAATGCATGATACAAGAATAGCACTTCTATTCAACCCAACAGTAGAAGAATGGGGCAGCATACTGTGAAATTGAAAAAAAAAAAGCCATTTAAAAACTGATAAAAGAAAAAGTGTTGCTACATAGCATGCTGTTAGCCTGGAACTCCTCACAATTCCTATCACAGGAAGCTTTTGGCTGGACTGACCATGACTTGCTGGAATACTGAGACAGCTGATGGTAAAATGCTGAAATAAAATCAGCACTTAAATATGCATAGACACACACATGAATATTAAATAATATATTCTTGTATCTTAAAATTTCCTTATTAACAAAGGTAAATGGATTTTGCTTTCAGCGAAAGACAAATCAATAAAAGCTGCTACCATTCAATGCAGCTAGTCTTTGTTTGTGTGAGATGCTTGCAAAAATAGTTATTTTGCCATTCTGCTTTAATTTCAGGTCTGTTGTTTAAAGTACATGTCCAAACAATTGGGCAAGATGACTCAAAAACACATCCCTAGTGTTTTAGATTACAATAATAAACTCTTACAATAGCAATAGACTTTTCTCTATTATTTCCTTTTCAGTGCAGGAGGCACGTTATGTTATCATTTTATTTCATGTTTCTAGGCTTCTATATTTTTTTCTTTTTTTTTTTTTTTACTTTATTCAAGGTTTCTATTTTGTGTGTAAAGGTTGTAGTATACAATTAAACTAAATTTTTAGAGTGGAGGAAGCGGAAAGGAATAAATCTCCAACCAGTCTCTAGGCTTTTCCATGGTTAAAGGAGCCTGTAAGAGAGTGACGAATCTAGAATCATAGAATCATAGAATGGTTTGGATTGGAAGGGACCTTAAAGATCATCTAGTTCCAACCCCCATCTACAACTTTGTTCATTTCCACCAATTTCTGTTTTACATTTGTTGTGTCTCTCTGCCATTCTCTATGTTTATCTGAAGTGTCTAAAAAAGACACACTGGCAACCATCTGCCATCGATTCTATTTTCATTGCGCTGCACTAATAGTAAAGTTGCTTATCTTTGAGGGCTTTATTCAATAAAAAATTTGTCTGGCTGTGATTGCATGTGGGGTGGCTGTCTCTGCTGCTGAAAAGAGCTCATAGAAATAGCTTGGGTTTCCATCCAGCATCATGAAATTAAAATCTGTGTCCAGCTGACTCGTGAGTCACGTACAGTAGCTGTGTTTGTTGGCTCAGCATGGACCGTAAAGATAAATGGCTTTTCTGCCACTGGTGAGCAATGGGATGGAACTGAGGTTCAGAGCCAAGGCTGAGCTCCATTCCTGGTGCTCAGCTCCACTCCTGGGCATGCAGCTGAAGGTGCAGGGGCAGGAAAAGCTCAATGGAGGCACTAGGAGATTGTTGCCAGGAAAGGGTGAAGGATCACCTCTAGTGCAGCTGCCTTCTGCCCAACCTCCAGGTTTGGAGGCAGCCAGAAAAGTTCCACTGCATCCTCAGATTAAAAAAGCCTTTTCCTTCCAACCTCTCAAGTACCCTGCCTGAGGGAACAGAAAAGCTTGGAAAATATTTTCTTTGGAAATATGATAAATTTGTGTATTGTGCATTGTTGTTTGATGAGAATTAAACAAATTTCATATATATGTTCTTTTGCCTTCTTGGCTTACTGGTGATGTTCTTTAATTAACAGTGTGGGGCTGATTTTTTGCCTGTTTCTATAAATTTATGTGATTCAATGCAACCATTCTGATTTATTTTATATATAGACCTAGATGTTGTATTTAATTCCTACCTTATAAAGGAAGTCAGTTCATTATTACTTATATAGAGCTTAATCTTCAAACAGGTGCACAAACAATTATCTCAGTACAAAGGGTACTTATAGAGCACTGAGCAGGATTAAACAGACCAGAAAGAATCAACTGCTTCCAAAGGCATTTTCTCTCACCAAGTATTTCCAGTAAAACAAACATGAAAGATGCTTTGCAAAGAGTGCTCACAGTAACAGAACACCTTCCTAGACATTACCCTTTCCCACTCTTGGCTTTTGATGGGCTCTCTTATCAGTGTGAAACTGGGGTTTGGTGATGCAGGTCCTGACCTGCTCATTCCCACCAGCAGTGCAGTTTGCATGGGCATCCCCTGCTCTGCTTCACTGAGCTTCATCACTTCTAAAGGGTAGCTTAAAATGTTAGACTTAATGGTCCCCAAATAATTTGTTATAATTCCAGGTACTTTTGCTTAAATAGAGTGAAAGGTCTGACTTCAGTAGCCTGTTGTCCAGGGAATCCTAAAGTGGCCATGCTAAAGCACTGAGGTGTTAAAATTATAAGCAGATTTAAAAAGTATTGTACTGAAATTTAACAGCAAACTGAAATTTCCTGGAATTCACCGATTAAAATAGTATTTGGAAAAAACATTTTGTTATTTATTTTGATTTTATAATTTTATTATTTATACACTGCTGTGCAGTACTTGGGGCCATTCCTGCATGTTTGAAAAAATATGGTCAATAGGTAGCAATGAGCTCAGTCTCAATCCTGAAGTAGTTACCTATGTGTTTATTATTTCCACTCTTAAACCCATGTGTTGGATTTTAGGTGGTTTAATCTGAGGCATGATTAACTGCAGAGAATGAGGTGAAGTACAGTAAGTATAAAACCCTTATCTTTCCATATTAATGTGTATGAATGTATTTGCCTTTCAGAGACTTGGTGAATGTAGGTAGCATGCAAATTTTGAATAAAAAAGTCTACAGTATAAATATCTAAATAAAACAAGAAAAGAACTAAGGAAGATGGCTAATCCTGTATGTATTTGTGTATATTTCTCCTGTAATGTTTTTGTGGGCCCAATGAGATCTAGCTGTGCTGTGCTATCCTCCTCACAGCCTGCCCAGGCAAGAGACACCTCTTGGAGTGCTGCCCTGTGGGGACAGCCACCAGTGAAGTGCACTGACAGCTCATCCTGCTCCCTCTGCACTCAGGGAGGAGGGAGAGAGGTAGGTTTGGCCAGAGGGACTTAGTGCACATTTTCCAAAGGGAGAAATGGTGCGGATCACACTGAAGGTGATTCATATTTGCATCTCTTGTGACCTTTTAGTAAGACCCACTGCACACATGCTTGACCTTTCCATGGTCCAGCTGCTGCAGAGTTCGCAAAGAACATGTTTAACTCTGCTATTTGCAACAGGAGTTGTGTATTTATAATGCAAGGTACAGTCTTGCACAAAGACCAGCGAGCCAGGTCACCCCATGTCTCCTAGACGTAGGATTGCCCTAATCTGTTTTTATGGCTATGTCTCTTAAATGCAATGATTATTTAAAAAAAAATAATCACATTAGTGCAGGCTCTTTCCTTGTGTTATTGCATGCATCTCCATCCAAGCTGTCTCCAACGTGACTCAGACCCTCCTGACACAGAAGCCACCTGGGCAAAGAACATAGCATTATACTCTGCTGTTACAGGGAGGAGTGATAACCTCAATCTCTCTTGCTTTCCTCTTGTGCCACATTATTGTTGTGGCTTTTAGGAACCCAGTGTGTGGCAACATTTTTGCTAGACGTGCTGTGTTCACAGGGCATCCTTGCATGTTACTTGATGACTTATGTTTCCCTTAGTTGTCTGGAGTGAAGATTGGAGTTAGAAAAATGAACTGAGCTTTGGCCAGGCACTGGTTTGGCATGCCCTTCATCCCTTTTATGTCAAAGGGTTAGTACAAGAGGGATCCAGCAGGGATCCCTGCTATCTACATAGCTACAAATACCCTGTGTCCTAGTCAAGGGTGAAACTGTGAGCACTAGCCAAAAATAAATTCTTGTAATAAAGGGACTCTGGAAATAAATATACTATGAAACCTTTCTTACATAATCACAGTCTGAATTCATGTTATTGGTGAGAAGAGCTGAATGAGGAATGTGACTAATTAGGCTGATGGTGGTCCCACCTTTTGGAGACATTTTTCTGAACAGTTGTTTGCTCTGTATTTTCACTTGACCATCCTGTGAAAACTTGGTTAATGTGTACTTTTGCTATCTCTGTCTTAGAATCACAGAATATGCCTCTGGACCTGACACAGTTCTTTGTTTGCATTGCTTCACTAAGGTGGCAAAACTCTGAAGCATCAATGTCAAGGTATAAATTACCCAAGCAACTAAAGGCTTAGAATAATCACTTTTAGAAGAAAATTGGAAAGAATTTATATTACATGTGCTAATCATAACAGGTCACTGAATATAAGACTAAAAGGCAATTTAATGTTTTAGTATGGAATCTGTCTTGCCTAACTCTATCTGTCAAAGCTAAATTAGGAACACACAGGGGAACTAGACTAACAAAGAGTCATTTAGCTTCTTTCATGTAAGAGGAGAGAAACTGACAACATCACAGATTAGATTTTTCAGAGATACTTAGATACATATTTTAGATATACTACACTGGTTATGGAAAAGCCTACTTGAGTAGCTTGGACTAGATAGATGATGAACATTTAAGTTAGATGTGGCAAATCTTTGTCTCAGTTCTGTAGCAAAGCAGATCATGAAGTGAGGCAACAGCAAGTTAGTAGTAATGACTATATGACATTGCTAGCAGTAATGACATTTGAATCATTGAGATAACAAAAATATTAAATAATGAAGGAATGAACCCTGAGGAATCAGCACAAGTGTGTCATTAGCTTACCTGTTTACATCCTGCATGAAAATTTACACTGGGGTTCACATTCACAAAGACCAAATGTCTCTTCTATCCCTCTGCACAGATACTGTTCTTTGCCCTTTTGTCTGCTCAGTAGGATATAGTAGACGCAGGGTTGAGATGCATAGAAATGAGGTTATTTGAATCTCACCATAACGTCTAAATTAACAGAATTACACCTAAAACACATTTAATGTGAAAAAAGGAGGATCAATGTAAACAAAAAGGCATGGGCTTTTCTTAAGAACTAAGGAATGGTCAATTAGCAGTGACTGGAGGAAATATGAAGATGGCGATATGGAACCCAAGAATACTTTCAAATATTTGCTGCTTTCCTTCTTTTTATTCCAATCCTGAATATTACATTGTTGCAAATGGGGCATAGTAGTCAAAGCATATTACTGGCCGTGACACAATGACAGATGTTTCTAGCTGCAGTGAAATTAGAGAACCTTGTTTAAAAGCTTTCTCTCAACATAGAATCTAGTACTACATAGATAAAATACTCATTTTCCGATTTCAGAATCTAATAGCATGATTGAGTGAATACTTGTGATAAGTGTCGTTCAAGAGCTATTAAAAAATGACACTTAGAAAATTCTAGTGACAATGGGGTTGCTCAGCTCCTAGGAAACAACATTTCACCAGCAGTAGATCAGTAATATGCTCTGTGCATCAAGAAGGTATGTTGCTGGTTACTTTTATTAGTGACTGTTTTTTCACTTGAGAGTTGGAAAGAGAATTAATGAGCCAGCAGTCTCCTCCCTGTCTTTGTAGCTGGACAAGCAGGAGGTGCTGACCATGAGAAAGGTGACATTTCTATGACTTCAGTTCATGGCATGGGAAGGCTTTAAATCTTTGCTTTGAGAATGGGGAGGCTATTTAAAAACTATTTAAGGGCATGGTCCCCAATGTAGCTGGAGTATTAAACAGATCTTGGAGGTTATTGAGGGGAAAAGAAAGAAGTGACAGGAAATTCTTGTAGCACGATTCTAACTTGCCTGTGGCTGAGATGGGAATTTTCTGTGAATCATATGAACTTGGCACTGCACTGCACTGTGACTTTTGGCCTCTGTCAAATTGCAGAGCGTGCCTATGCATTTGGTGCCTATATTTCCATGTTACATCTAATAACTTCTTGTATGTCAGTCATTTTATTATTCTATTAGAGACTAAGATTGAAGAGCAAGCCATATGCAAATCCTGTGACATTGCTGACTTTCCATCTGTGCTAGAACTAACTGATAAAGTAAGTATAATGAATGGGGTAACCCTGCCTCCTAATGGTATCACATAGCTGGAAAACATTTCTACAGAGGCCATGAGAAGTGTGAGATGCAGAAATAAATAGAAATGAACTGTATTCCTAGAATAAACAAAGAGCAGAACTCAGCGTTTCCTCCCAAGTGCTGACCTGTGGCCATTTTAATATCCAGATTATCTAGATGACAACCCCAGCCATTGATGAAAGGGTCTCCAGGAAAGGATGTGAGGAGACTGCTGGACAGCTCAGCCTGCCATGGGCTCCTCCCAGTGGCTCCTCTGATGGTCCTTGAGGGTGCTGGAGATGCAATTGTTGTTTCTTCCAGAGCAACAGATGAGGAAAGAAGAGCTGACTACTTCCATCCAGCAGTTAGGAGAGTTTCTCCTGAAATCAAGAGATCTCCACTATCTCAGAAAGGAAGGTACACTACCTTTTGTCAGTGGGTGTTCTGGGCCCTCCATACTCCTTTTGCTACAGTCCTCTAAGGGTTAGGGTCTTGTAGTTAATGAAAGTACCTGTTATATTTCCCACCTTTCTGCAGCTGTTTATCTCTGCCTATAGAAATTCCTGGTTAACTTTGTTAACGTCTGTGTTTTCACCAAACTCTATATTTTTTAAAATAACAGAATACCCAGAAGCTGGTTCTAGGAACTACATGCTTCTAAAAATGGATTGCAGCCCAAGAGAGTCACCTATACAAGTGGATGGGACTCCATATCGACAGAGGGGCAATCTTCCAGTACCTGCCCACTTCATCCTTTGCCTATTCTGCTTCTCTGCCAAATTCAATGCTGGCAGGGAATGGATGTATGACATTTTACAAAGGCTAGCCAGAGCCTGTTATGCTAATGTAACCAATATCAGTAGTTCACAGTGGAAAACTGATGAGTCTTTTATAATTTGAAGCTAGGAGAAAGAATAGAAGTAAAATCAAAATCAAGATTGTTGGTCCATGTGGTGGTAGCACTTGGCTAGCACTATGCTGAAAAGAATTGCCTTACATATGAATTTCACTTAAAAGCAATAAATTATTTTCTGGCCCTTAGTTTCCTTGAAAGAAAGACACCACAAATTTTATAGTAATTATATCACTCATTGAAATAACTTATTGCAGCAATAAGCCTTTATGTCTCCTCGTTTGATTCTATTCTTCTGGATGACTGTTTCAGATATATTTGGCTTGGAGATAATTCAAACTTGGGATTTCTTGTTCCTAGGAAGTTTGGTCTGTTCAGATCTTGCTCTTGATGGAAGTGGAATAAACCAGGTTTTCCTCTGAATTTTTTTTCACAAATAAAAAACTTGAAATTATAATTATTATTGTTGTGATTTAGAGAGCAGTAAAGCGTTCCTACACAGCATGTATTTCCCCAGACCCTGGCAGCAACTGAAAAAAAACTTTTATTTTTGTCAGCTGCCTGCTTTGAGCAAAAAAAATGAAGAGAAGTAGCAGAAATGTCAAGTTTAGGCAAAAACTGAGGCTTCCAGGGCTCTGCAGTTTGAAAGATCCTCCACCACACAGGATAGAAGAGGGACCAGATGCTTCTCACACAGGTAGTTCTGTCCTCTTGTGTCTTTGCACTGTCAGACATGTTCTCTGGGTTAGGTTTCACTGAAGGGTAGATCTCTGTAGTACAGATGTCTACATCTGAGCTAGCAATAGGGATGCACTTTGTAGTAAGCAGAGTCATCTAAGATGTGTGACATACGAACTGTATCGGACAAGTGCTTCTGTTTACTATCTATAAAGGAAATCTAGATAACCAGCTCAGATGTAGGCATCAGCCAAGGAGAGGGCTATGGTTATCTGCTGAATGTTGCTGTGGGTATGCTTCCCTGCTTCCCTGTTGTTCAGCTTCTGTTACTGGGGACCCACCACATGCTCCCATCAGGTACTGGGGCCAGCAGGGTCACTTTCCACGGCCTTGTTGCTGTCAGTTGCCCCACAGAGCACAAGCACTCCAGGGCCCTGAAGACATGTTGCCCTTGGCTCTTGTGTTGATCTGCTCACAGACTGACTTCTCGGATTATTTGCTCAGGGTATATTTGACTATGTACTTACAGTGAAAGTTCCTCTGTAAAGAGCTGTGTGTGTCAGTAGCATTTTGACAGAGCTCATACACAATTCTTCCCATATTTAGGGTTTCTTGTCTCATTGTGCAGAGTTGTTATAATTTATCACAAAAGGTTTCGCGAAGTGGGATTTTTTTAAGCTTTATGTCCAGGCCCAGTACAGACAGAAGTGTATCTGATCTGCCTGTCTGACTGATTTGCTGAAACATATTCCACCACTAATCCAGAAAGCTGAGGCTTTTCTTTTGAAATATTGGCATGCAGAGGCAAATCTGGCCCCAGCATTGCAGATGCATAAAGCATTTTGGCAGAGGGATAAATGTGGTTCTGCTGCACAGACTGTTTCTTTCTGCAAAACACAATCTTTCTGAGGATCTCTGTAGGAAAGACAGAGTGGTGCTGATAGCGGTGGTGGTAGGGGGGTTGGAATTTGCAGCTTTTCACATTCACCTTTGGGATGATTCACTGCATGAGCCCAAAGCCTATGAGAAGGAGAACTCTGAAACCACTTTTGCATTTGATGAATATGAAGGGCTATTTAGAGGCTTCAGAAAGAGTCAGAAGAAACATCTGCTGTCAATACCTTTTGTAGAAGACTCTTTTGCAGTGGTTCCATGCCTCTAAAAACATGTCTGTGAAACATACCTTTAAATGCATGGAGAATGGAGAGGGAAATTTTGTCTGAATGCATTAACATGAGATATAACTGAGCGATGGCATTTCATATTCCCTCTGAACAAAGGGCTGAACAATAGAGGAGAAGGCCTAGGATAGGGACAGCATTGTCTCTAGAGTGTCTCCTCAAATTATTCAAGGTAGAATTGTCACAAATGCTTTTCTAATAGTGGGTTGGGAATATATAACCATTATTTTCTCCTTATGCTATTATGACAGAGGTTTAATGATTCTTCAGATGAACTCCCTCAGCTGGAAATATGTTAATAAAAATATTCTGCTTATCCTGCTTTGCTGGACTTTCTGGAGTAGAAAACTGAATAGCTTAGTTTTTCTGTTTTCCGTAAAAATGTTGCTAAAATGGGTATTGGAATCAAATCAATGAATAAAACATTACTGTTCACATATGGTCATGTAACTGAACAGAAATGTATTTTAATAATCAGCATATAAATCTAAAAGCATCAGAAGACAGTGATATGCTTAGGGAAACCTGAGGGAATTACTTGTGTTTTATGTCAAGACCTACATTACTGACAAGAAATATGTACAAACTTTGACTAGATATGAAAGCACTGCCCATCATTTTGGTCAGAGGTTCATGAATTGAATGAAGCCAGAAGAAACCATCTGCCGTGAGAACCATCTCACTTGCACAGAAGTTAAATGTCCTGTGTCAATATGGATTGCCCAGTAAGTATACCCTTTAGAAACAATGTAAAGAAACAGGTGCCTCCGGTTAACAATTTCTCTACCCTGTTTTTAGACAAGGTATCACCCTCTGGAGGTGCTCATTTTTTGTCAGTAGAAAAGTATCTCATCCTGAGGTGCTGAGTTTAGTTGTAAATGATATACTTTTAGATCCCTAAATTAGGACAGTTGAATCTTACTACTAAACTAATGTGAGATGTAGGACTTATCTGAAATTATTTTTTTGAGCTAAAGCATTTTATGAATAAAACAAGTTTTCATTTTAAAATAATCAGTCATGAAGATCTACTGCATTTTCTAGTAAATTGATCCAGATTTTAATTATGTTTATACTGTTTTTAAAGCTCTTTGCTTTATTTACAGCCTGAATTAGTCTAGCTTCAACTTTTAGCTGATAGATCTCATTAAATCCTGGCTTGCTCGAGTGAGCTATTGCATGGCTTTCTTCTCATGCAGTGCATGTGGGGATTTATCTCTTCTTCACTTACTTGTCTCAGAATCAGGTGCCTAGACTGAACAAATAATTTTGTTTCCCCCAGTAGCCCATGGAGACAGATAATAATTTATCCAAGCTGTTTGGGACATTTATTTTATGCTGGAGGAAAAGCATCCTGGGGTGATGATACTTTCTCTTTCCATGAGTTACAAAGAGGGGCTGGAAGAGGTTGCTTACACTAGATGACACTAGAGCAGCTAAAATCAGGTGGAATAAATTCCTCTCTGAGATGTGCTCATGACATTCCTGACCTTTTCTTCATTAAAGTAAACATCCTAAGCTGCTGGAATTAGTTTAAAGATTTTTTTTTTTCCCTTCCTTCTCCCTCTTCCCTAGTCTGTTATGTTATTCTTAACTGAACTCCCTTGAATTTCTTAACAATCCTTTCAAAGAGTGGACACCAGAAGTGGAGGCCTCTTTCCTCAAAGTAATGTACCCTCCTGCTCCTATTTGGGATTCCCATTTGAAAATGTAAGGATCATATTAGCACATTGCTTTGGGACTTCAGCATGAGTAATTTTCTTCCATGACCCTCAAATCCTTTCCGAATAAGTGCATCGCACAGCACGGTTTTCCATCCTGTGCACATGTTCTACATTCTTCAAAAAGATAAATCTTTTGAGGCACTAAACTAAGCTGATTTCTTTTTAAATTCCAGATCTCAAGACACATAAGGTAGACACTTTTCAGAAGGGTAATACTTCATCTGTAAAATTTTACCTTAGCTGAAATCACAGGGATGTGGCTCAGAGAGGAGACAGTATTTTGTAAACCATATAATCTCCTCTCATCTCTCATGTGTGTTTTTTTCCCCTCCGGATTTTCAAAGAAAAGGATTGATTTCTGCCTTAACAGTCACAGTGCAGCCACAGAAAATAGTCATAAATTAACTGTTTGAATGCCTGATCCTCTGTGTCGCAGAGGAATTCTGCAGAATTAGCCTCATGTTCACACATTCCTCATATGTGCAATGGCAGCTCTTTGGAAAGAAACCTACATTTTCTGTGCATGTAGACATTGATTTAGCTGGAATATGATCTCAGCTGAACCAGCCTGAATCTAAAGTAACATCACTGACTCTGCAGCTGTTACTCTAGGTTTACACACCTGTAACTCAGCCCATCCTGAAATTTTAGTCAGTCTGCATCTTTGTGAACTGAGTGTATTGTTTGCTGGAAGTTTGTTTGTAAGAGAGAAAACAACATAAAGGGAACACTGAAAATTTTTTCCATTTCAGGAATGTGCTCAGAATCTTAGAAAAATGTGAAGTGCTTTTAAAGAAAGGATACAGAGAGTAATTTGGCATGTTTTATCCCAGATTGTCTTACTAAAGGTGCATGGGTATTGCTGGGGAATGCCTACATACCTGGTGGCACACAGATGCAACCTTTCTGTTCTTCAGCTCCAGGCCAGAAAAAAATTGTCCATTCCTGTTGCTTTTACTCGAAATACTAGGTCTTGCCAAGTGTATTTATTAGCTGGAACAGGGTATAAGAATAAGCAGCCTATGGTCGGAGGAAGAGATTTAAATGTTTTAAAACCATACATTTTTAAGGAGTCTCAAATACTCAAATGTCACAGGTACAAGCATTCATGTGGAAATATATAGCTAACATCAGCCCTTAAAACTAAACCATGTTACAGAAGAAACTGTATGTACAAACTCTGGGCACCTGCTCCCATTTCTGTTCCATACTAGTACTCCTGGACATCTGTTCTTTTTATGTCCTGTTTCTATTGCATTCATTAAAACCTTCTGACTACAAACAACAAAAATCCTCATGTAATTCAATATGGTAATTAAAATACCTGTTTTATACAAAATAATTGTCCTAAATTTTTTCTTTTGGTTTATTTATTCACCTTCCCCCCTCTTCCTCCCATACATGGGTCTTTATGTAGCTTTTCCTCTCATTGTGAAAAAGATCAGTTAGAGATAAAACCACTATGAAGCACTGAATTTCTAATCCATATCCTTCACAGCTTCAGACTCACTCCTTTGAGAATGTGTTTCATTTTAGCCATTAAGTTTTGACTGTAGTTACAGGAGGTTAACTTTAATGATGGTGGCTGCAGAATTTTCTAGAAAATAATATTCTTTTGGAAATGCCCCAAAGAACAAATCTTTCCCAAGAATACATCAAAAGGTGTAAAAATTGTAAGAGGAAAAAAACCCCAAACATTAAAACTGTCATGACAGTATATGTTTTCTGCTCACTATACAGAAATATAGATTTTGGGGTTTATTTATTTTTATTTCAATTTGCTGTATGTTCAATGTTTGTGCATAAGCACGTAGCATAAAACCTGGATTTCCTATTATGTAGTAGTGTATATTTTCAAAAATATTTTGAAATTATCACAATAAAGTGACCTTAAATAAAAACAAATGATGATAACTATTTACATTCATGCAAAGTGCATCCAGACAACACAAGAACAGCTCCTTTTGGACGCTGGCATGATGAGTGAGCCAGCGCAGCAGAACAACATCCAACCTCCAGCAGGCTTTCAGGCATCTCAAACAGCCTTCTCCTGAGTTACCTGTGGCCCAGAGACAGCCTAACTCAGACCTGAGCAATGCCTTCACTGAGCACCTTTTCTGACCTTGCAGACTTGTGTTTATACATTTCCTCTCCTTTTCTCATGGTACCTTTATTATTGATTTATTTGTTTGTTGCTCTCATTCCTTTTCCCATTCCTTCCTCTCCCCCAACCTATTTCTCTCCCCCTCCTCCTGATCCCACCTCCATATCTGCTCTGATGGCCACCGGGAGTGTGACCTGCCCGGTCTCTTTCTGGGACCCCAGCACTGAAGAGCCACGGGCTGCCCAGTTTCTTTACGCAGGAAGCCATCAATCCCATCTTCCAGCTCATGGCAGGAGCTCTGACAGTCACTTGACAGAGCAGAGAATTTGGACTGGCTCTGAAACACATTTTCTTATTATATAAGGATTCTGGCTTGAGGATATACAATGATAGCAGGTGGCTTTAATGAAAATTGTTTTGGCATGATATGACTCAAAAGTCCTAGCTCTAGCCAACATTTGCCTTTGGTTATTAAGATGCTAATACCTAAACCAGGCAAATTTGAGTCAATTAGCAAGTATATCTCACAATGACTTAGGCAGGAACAGCTTATCCACTTGAGACTCTTCAGATGTGTAACTAATAAGACGTTGTCAGCTTACATTAATTTTTATACATCTTGGCTACCTCAGAGATATAAAGGCAAAATCTAGTGTTCAGAAAGATGGCATGGAGTTGAGGACTCCACAGGGAACTTAATCAATGGACACATTAGATTGATCGCAAATAGTTTTTCATTGTGGCAGGCTACTGATGAGATTTTTTCTCACTGAGTAACTGTTTCAGAAAAATGTGTAGGAGAAAAGATAATAGAATGGAAATTGCATCTGCAAAGTACAAGAATCGGTTGTAATATTTTGTGGAATGCTGCTCAGTGAACCAAAACATCTCTCACTGGATAAGTTCTCTGCCTGAAAGATGCAGCCAATGTGCATAAATATAAGTGACTTTCAGCCACAAGAACGTGGATTACTTATGAAAAGCTGGAGTCTGATCTCAGTTACATCTGCGTGCCCTGAAATGAATTTATTTGACTTTACCAATGCAAATGGGATTTGAGTCTGGCATCATCTTTAGCCTGAGGAAATTCTTGCCCTTTTCTGCAACAGTGTCATAATTTCAATACAAATTGGTAAAACTAAGTATTTTTAAAATATTTTTATTTCTTTACAAAATGTACAGAAAATTCAGAAATTGTCCATAACAAAAATTTGCAGCCATCTACCTGACATCAGGAAGCAGCTATTCTGGATCTCTGTTTTTGCACTTGGATTATGAAGCAAAGGGTACACACTTCCAGGGGCTGGCAGAAAATAATGAGGCTGGGTCCCGCTTTGGCCCTGGATGAGTCATTATGGATTAAGCTGAGGGCACATGTACTTTCAAAGCTGGTGGTTCCAGACCAGCCACAGTTCCCAGGCTTCTGAAAGCCCTGAGTAATTTTTTATACCCATGGTGCCACTGTGAATCAGCTCATTTACATTCTATATGTTTTATCCATGGGAAATCAAGGCACAGATGAACTCAGTAACTTTGCTGGAAGTCACACAGATAATATCAAGATACAGGGTTGTCTCAGCATAAAGACTCATTCCTTGCTTAAAAGACAGTTGCAATTCTAGTATGGGACAAAAGAGAAGCCAAACGCAGTCCATTTAGTTGGCATCATTTTGTGCTCTCCAGAGTCGACTTTATCATCAACCATTCTCCTGTACAGCTTTCTGCAAAGATATTGCAGAGCATCACACATGCTTCTTATGACTGAATGTGTCCTGAATACTTCAGTATCATAGAATATAAATAATGTGGGAAATCAAATATTTCTCAGCCAGTGTTCATACCTGGGGTAAAAATTAAGAAGTATATTACTGGTTTTGCAAAGCTCCATTTCATTGTTGTTTTGCTGTCAGGATTTCAAAAGGTAACAGATTGCAGTGCAGCCCTAATTCTGCTCTCAATCTAGTTTATTGTCATTTTATTATGTTTAATATTTTCTTCTGATGCAACCATCTGAAAGAGAACAATCAAGCTCTAAACCTGTATGAGGCTAGCATATATCTTGTATCCTTTAAGAGCTCACACTTTAAAATGAAATGTGGCAATTTGCTTTTAACAAGCTCTCATTATTTTAATAAAATACTACAGACAGATTGAGTTTTAAGATGTGTTTAACATCACAAGCTTGTACTGTTTTGTTAAATGATAACCAGCAAAACATATTTTCAATAGGTCTGAATGCTTACATATGCCAATTATTAAGGATATTTTAGTATCTTCCATTTTTCTTAAAGAGGTTGGATTCCAAAAAAGGCCAATCAGAAAAAACGATAAGGCGGTAACTGTAGTGAGGTGGCTCTGCCTTGCTCACCCAGCAGATTAATGTCTCCTTTGAGTAGAAGTGCTATCAGAAGTGTGAAAGGATTGCCTACCATTTGGGCATGAAGTATTTTAGTACTTGAAAAAATACCTACTAGTTTCACTGCTAAATAGTAGACAGTCAAATGAGATGTATTATACACAGGGAAGGCAATCCTGCCTTTCAAAGACAGCATTGTCTTTGAAATCCTGTTGCAATCACATAAATTTGGGCAGGCATGTGGGAGGGAGAAGGCATAATTCAGTTCCATTTTGGGGCACTCTATGGTGACAGGCCTCGTGTTTTGAGTGGGGAAACAGACCTCTCTCATTTTTGGAAGTCCAGCCCAGACTGTACAATTTCTGTACTGATGAGTAAGGCTGAGTAATACTAAATCATGCCAGCAAACACACTGACCATGCCTC
>NW_010329664.1:43686-65431 GCF_000700745.2 Antrostomus carolinensis
TCAGCCTTACTAGAGGTCCCAAGAGTGTTTGGGAAGTTTTCCCATCTCTGTACCCCAAGGGCAAGTTAAACCTGCCTGCACTGATAGAAACTGTGAAACAGGGGAAGATTAATGTTGAATGATCAGCATTCACAGCTAAGGCAATATCTTGGTCCAGTAACTTGGAAATATTTGAAAAGTGAACCCATATGACACTGTGCAGCTGCTTCACAAGTAATATCATGGTCCAAGGTTTTCCCAAAACACTAGTGTTCAGTGTGAGTCAGTTTCAGGACAAAATTGCATTTACTTCTACAATGGAGTGACCAGTTTGTCCTACGACTATGTATGACATGTTTTTCAGAGGTACTTTTGGGATAGGGCAGATTTCAGAAGTACCATTTATATGAACATAAGGAGCAAAACCAAATCAAACTTCTGGGGTAAAAGGTTGCTTGCTTTCTGCTAAAATTTCCAAAGGAAAATGAAGAATACATGAACCACTTCAGTTTCAGGTAACTTTTGAATGAAAGAGTTTGTATGTAATACCAGACAATCTTCAGCAAACTCCATCCAGGGAAGGAAACATGCAACATAAGTCATGGAGCAAGGCTAGGGGGACATAAATAAACATCGCCTACCTAAAACTGTAGGGCTGGAAAAGATCTTGCAGCTCCTTTTGTCCAACAACCTACACTGAATAAAGATCAAAGATGCCTACACCATTCCCAGAAGGTGTGTGCCTAACTTGTTTTTAAAAATCCTCTAGCAAAAAAAAGATGCAACAGCATCAGCCAATAGTCTCTCCCATTGTTTTACTGTCCAGGTGGCTGAAAAGCTGTTCCTACTATCCCGCCAAGGCCAGTCAACTTGTCAGCAGTGAATAGGGTCAATACAATTTGTTGCTGTCAAATCTGTCAACTGTTTTTATCATCTTCTTATGCTCCAGGCACTTATAAATTTGTTATCTAACCACTTGTTCCAGAATCATTCCAGGAATTGGTGTTACACTGAATAATCTATAATTCCCTGTTTGTTTTTTAAAAGGTAGGTATTTAATTTGTGTTTCTTGCATTATCTGTGACCTGACCATGTTCTGTGAATTTTCAAAGATAACAGTGAATATTTCAGAGATTTCTTCCTATTCTTTTAAACAAGCAAAGGTGAATGTCATCAGGCCCTGATGGCTTCAATTACACTTAGCTTATCCAGACATTTTTAAACTCAATTTCTCCCTATTCTGGCTATGTTCCTATTTTCACATTAATTTTAAGGTGGTTAAGTATCTGATTAGAAATCTTTCTGTGTGAGGACAGTGAACACTTTAGTACTCTGTGCATTGCCTGTTAAGCAATGAACCTTCACTTTGCCCTTCTTTTGCTTCTCATGTACTTACTGTACCTTGAATAAATTTGCTGCCTTTATGTTCCAAAATAATGTTAACACCTTAACCCTCTGAACTTTCTCAATTCCTTTTAATCTCATACCTAATTATGTTCTTTATTTCTACTTATTGTATGACTCCTTTTGATTTTAGGTTCTTAGGAAGGTCTTGGTGCAGTTATAATGCATTTTGCTCACAATTTTTTAACTTATCTGCTCTAAGTTTATCATTGTGCATTTGATGTAGCTCCTGTCACCAATTCCTACCTCTCCTGACAACCTTAGATTACCTACTTCAGAGACTCATCATGCTTATTTCTGCTGCTTTCTAGGCTTCTCTCATTGTCCGTTCTTCTAAAATTATCTGCTCTTCCAGCCTTAACAGCCTCACTGATGTTGTGATTGCTGGTTTGTGGGTGATTAAATTGGAGGGTTTTGTTAGAGATATTCTTAGACTGAAAACAATGATAGAAAATTGCATTGTCTTTGTGATTCAGCTGCCAAAATTAAAATTGCTCACAGACGCAGTGTGTGTGTGTGTGTGTGTGTGTGTGTGTATATATATATATATGTATGTATATTATGTAAAGATTACTGAGAGTCTCAGATTTTTGAAACATTCAAGAAACCTTGCTTTGAATATCAAAAGACAATTTTAGACTTTGGCATAGATCGAGAGTGATGTGCCCTATATTGTCAGACCTTACCTCAATATTTCCAAACTATTCACCTTTGCCGGGACTCCTCAGGGGTAAAAAGGTCTCCCTGGACCTCTTAGACCCTCCTTGGATCTTCCTTGGACCTATTGTTGGGTGCACATTACAATCTCAGTTTGGCCATGAGCAACACCCAAAAGATACAGAGAAGAGAAGATAAAGAAAAAAGGGGTTGCACAGGAGCAGTGCAGTTATGTCTGGCTTATGTTCATGAATTCACGTAAGAAACTAAATAAAAACAATATGTTAAAAAAAACCAACCAAACAAACCCCACAACATACAAACCTTCCAGATTCTGCTATTATTCACAGAAGGAAGTAGAGTTGGCAGAAATCAAGCCTGAACTTGAGTTGTGCCAGCAGATTAATGTCACTACTATACTGGTGCCACTCCATGGAGCAGTCAGTGATGACAACTCTTTCTCAGCAAGGAGAGGCTTTGAATTCTTACGGCCAAACCCAGCATTTCTGGCAGCCTGGAAAGGTCAGCTGGCACCCAGTCTTCACCAATCAGCGAGGCTCCTTTCTGGTTACTACAGCACACAGCAAGACTTCAAGGGTTGGCTTCATATCTCAGTTTTGAAGAGTCTTTCAGCGTGGATTTTACAGAAGAGCACTTGCCACTGCTGAGAGTGGGGCCTTTTGAAAGGCTGTAGAGAGTTAGACTCAAATGGTCCATTATGGCAGCATTCCCACAGTCTAATGTATGTTCAACAACATTATCCTCCCCAGTTTTTTTGTGTGGTCAGTGCAGAGAAAAAGGCTTTCTGAAGCTCTAAACCATCCTCTGGTGGAAAATATTTCTCTTCAACCTAAGTAGATGGTAGTCTGGGAGTACTTTTGTGAAAATATTATGGTCATAGCAAGTAATGTCATAATAGATTTGAAAACACAGACATTGCATATTGGTAAGTACCTACCTGTGAAATTGTTTTCTGTGTACAATGCACACTTACTGTGTTGTAGAAAAACATTCAAAAAGCATCCATGGTGTGGAAAGGTCCTGATATAATATGGGCTACTCTAATGCCTCCTGTCACAAGAAATCAAAATGTTTTGCAGCTATTGATGAATCAAGCTCCACAAAGATGCTCAGAGTCAGATTTTAAAGTAGGCATTACCAAAATACCATGACACAGTATTTCTGCAGTGGTTACCAACTGTCAAAAACTGTAGCTTATAGCCTCCTACACATATATTAAGCTCCTTTTTCAAGTCCTATAAGTGTGGTCAAACTCCTCTCACAAGCTTTGGGAAAAAGAAACATGCCTTATCAGAAAGATAAGACTAATCCTACTTTGCTTTATATCAGTGTATTGGAATACCTGAAATTTGTAGCATCCATCGGTTCTGGTGACAGCTGCTCTTTGTCTGTCTGGGTGCAGTTAGCAGCCGGAAGAGCTATGTTTCTTCTGGTCTCCATGAGAATGTGAGTTACCACACTGGTTGTTTTGGGAACTGTACAGAGCCGTCCTCATCTTTTCATACTTAGTCTCCAGAGATGTACACACATTTCTCACCATTACTGTCAGTGCTTCTCCTCCCACTACAAGGGTGCAATATTAATTGGCAAAGCTGACAGCAGCACACATACCCTGCTGCAATGTCACACTTCTTAGTGAATACAACTTTAAAAAAGAAAATGTTACATATTGACTTTAGGGCATAATTAAGTTAGTTACTTGATTTTCTGTAGAGGAAAAATAAAAATCCTAAACAATCCTACTTCAATGACAAGATTTTAGCATCTCTCCTGAAAGTTATTTATTTTTACAAGTGATGGCTTGGAGATAGTAAGAGATCTACTGAAAAGCACAAAAACTTAAGGAAATACCCAGATCACTAGTCCTGTGCCACCCTCACAAATCGTTCCAACTATCCACTGCCTCTTAGGGAGACCATGGATTAATATCACCATCATTTACCTACTGTGAGCAAAGTGGCCTGAACTCATGACATGATGACAATTAAAGATAACCAGAAAGTATTTATTTTCTGTCCAGGACAAGGTCTGCTAATTTCTGGGATAAACGATCTGCACCTGCATTATTAAGACAACAAATAAGCTTCCAGTTCTCTACGCAGGAAGACATCATTAGGACAGCAATAAGATCTAATATATTTTCAAAAGCCTAGGTCCCTACCAAAGTGCAGGTACTGCTTTTGTTTTTCAGTTTTGACATTTGACTCCTGTATGCTATTTTCTCACCTTTAACTCAGAGGGTAGTATCTTTCACCTGGCAAAATTTTCCCTCTACAGCATTTCTATTTTTAACAAATTGCACGGCCAACACAGGGAGCAGCCTGTCCTCTCCACAAGAGAAGCTCACGGCTTCTGTGTGGCAAGAAAACAGCACTGCCTTTGAGCCCCAGACCTTGCTCTGCCTTTTGAACATCAATTTGATATGAAAAAGGGCTCCCTCACACATGTCATCACCATGAAATGCACTCAGCATAATATGGCAAGGGACATATCCACACTGATAATGAAAATTAGCATAGTCCATGATTGTTTGCAGTAGAGGAACATAAATTTTACAACTTATGCCTTACTGGGCAAGACCTGTAGGAAAGTTACAGGAAATATACCCATAACTCTGAGTTATGCCCAGAGAGCGTGGTATTTTGTATAGGCTTAATCTGATACTATTGTATATACTGAACAGGGAGAGATTCACCTATACTTCTGAAGAATATGAAAATAGCTCAGTAGCTTTATAACCTTTTTATACATTGTGATGATGAGATTTTTAAAACTTCCTTCTATCACATTTCTTTATTATGAAGCAATTATAAATCACCACGAACGTGCCAAGTACACAGCATGATGATTCTTCTGGCGTGCGTTCGAACAATTGCTCCCCGCTGAGTATAAAAGGAGCAGAGTCTGGCTGTGCTGGAGAGCTGGCCATGTGCATTCTTATCACTTGCAGGCACTTATACAAGACAACAGACACATGACTGAGTTGGGAACGCATCACAAGCACTGTGAATGCAGCAAACAGCACTTTGCAATGGCAATTTTGCAGATGGAGCACCAGTGAGAATTCATTTTCTTTAATACAAAATGATAATGCCAACAGCCACAACGTTAGCCCTATAATAAAATTATTGGGGAATAAATGACAAAAATATAGCTTCTACATACCTGTAACATTTCATCAACCAGACACAGGCCCTGCCTAGGATCAAATTTTATGAAAGACCTTGTGGCTATGGGTAAAGTATTGTTATTCATTAAAAAAAATGTTTTCCTTGCTAAGTGAAGTGAAGAAGCCTGTTTTCACAACTGATAGGAAGCAGATGCTGTTGAAAGCCAGACAGACTCTGCATTAGGTGTGAATTAATAGGTGGGGCTGCTAAAAGACAAAAAAGTTACAGCATTAAAGGACAAAAATTACTGTTTCTAGTAAATGTAGTGATTTCTGACATTTTACTGTATTTTTTTTTCTGTAATGGGAAGGAAATTTTAAGAAAATTATATACCACAAATGCAGCAACAGTAATAGCAGCACGTCTAAACATATTTTTAAAATGTGAAATACAAGATGGCATACTTGCTTAAACTGTATGCAGTGATTATCCATGCTTGAAAATAAACAAGGGAGGGGAGGCACATGCATTGAAAAATAGATCAGCTATCTTTTTAGCATATGGACAAAAAGGGAATGAGAGGTGATAAAATCAAGGGAAAGTTCTCTCATACCCAGATTACAAAATTACTGATTGGATTGCAATTACAGATGTCATTCATTTGCCCTCATGAATGTTAGTTTAAAAAATAGGGTTTGAAATTATTTCAGGCAATAGCTCAAGTATTTTAATTTCTGCTTTAAAAAACAAGGTCAGAGAATCAAGTATACCCACTGCTCTTTTGCAAATACTCCATCAGCAGGATCCAGCCTTGACTGACATATCCGAGTGTGTTAGTAGTAGTGGTAACACCATACCAACAGTATTCCCTCTATGGCTTAAATAATAAAGAATCTTGATTCTGGCACTAAAACTGAGGAGAAAAGCTTTATTTCCCTTCCACCAATGTTTAGACAACAGTGGACTGACTGCCTGGCAAAAGACTCAAGATTTTGTTTGTTCTAAATACTCAGGTAAAAAACGTAACAAAACCAGTGGATTTCAGGGATTCTGGTGCCAGGTAAAAGAGCAAAGAGGACAAAAGTCAGATGTAGCCTGGTCTGAGCCTGTATCTAGTGCTATAAAACCCTCTGCTCTAAGTGCAAAAGGATAATTGAGCTGCTCCAGGCAACAGCAGTGCTTATCTGAGTTAATTTATTTTGTGGTACATTATTGCTGACAGCACCTCATCTACCGGAGAAAGTACTAGAAATCCTTTTGTTTCTGTGAAAGGACATTTTGTCTTATGCAAAGGGCAGCGTTTGCACCTGCTGGGGCTCTGTGCTCTGCAGAAGCTCTGTGCTCTGTCCTCTCCTTCTGGAGAGGATGTCTAAGGTTTGTTTGGTCCTGGTGAGCATTTTAGACCAGACACTAGGAAGCATTTCTTTACCAACAGGGTGGTCAAACACAGGAACAGGCTTCTTAAAGAGGTGGTCAATGCCCCAAGCCTGTCAGTGTTTAGGAGGCATTTGGATCATGCCCTTAGTAACGTGCTTTAACTTGGGTCAGCCCTGAATTTATCAGGCAGTTGGAGTAGATTATTATTGTAGATCACTTCCAATTGAAATATTATGTTATTCTATTCTATTCTATTCTATTCTATTCTATTCTATTCTATTCTATTCATTTCATTTCATTTCATTTCATTTCATTTCATTTCATTTCATTTCATTTCATTTCATCTCATTTCAGGTTTAGGGCCATGAACCCTTCAGGAGTGAAATTGGCAGTGTATTGTATTAGGCATCTCTTGAGCAAATATGTTCACTTCCTCTCCATTGCTCTTCCCCTCTCCTGACATCCCTATCAGGGATATATGCTGTAGCAGCCTATGATGCTCAATGCATAGTTCAAAGTTGGAAATAAAGGCATTGAATTCAAAAGGTGATCTGTGGTAAGGGCTAAATGAGGACTTCAATTGAGTTTGTTGATTGAGCTAATCTGATTGAAGAAAACATCTTCCCACTTGTCTAGGAAAGGTCTGCACGACGCAATTTGGCTCTAGCTTGCCAAGGAAATACTTACAGCTGATCTCGGACTGTTGTCAGAAATATTCATGCAGACTGGACAGCACCCCTGTATACCACAGTTGCTTTATGCTAACAGAGTTGTTTCACATTCGTGATGGTTTCTAAATAAATTTACTTAAGCTGATGCAAGAAGTTGCATGAATACTCCTTCTTCTTTGAAAAAATAAAAGGCTTAAAATATGCCATTTTCAATTAGTCAAATGAGACAGAAAAATTCAGTTAAATTAAAACAATCTAAAATCTATGGCTGGCTAATCTCATATTTCATCAAGGAAAACACTTGAATCCACAACTAATTTTTCCTGATATCTAGGTGTCGTCAAACTGATTGTATCATTCTTGACCCTCCTCTCTTTCCCAACCAAATGCAGACTTCATTAGGAAAACTAAATGAGAAAAAATTGTTCCAGTTAATTAAGCTATTCTGCAAAGGAAGGGAAATAGCTTTATATAAGGAAAAAAACCCCACCTACCACAATGAGAGCATAAACCAGTAATCCACAAGAAAAATATTTTCTTCACTGCATCTTTTCAGTTCTTTAATACTAAAATTTGAGCTCTCAATTAAGTAAGGAAGAGAGGTATGGGCCTTTCCCCTATTTTTACGGTTTAACCCCAGCCAACAACTAAGCACTACACAGGCACTCACTCACTCCCCCCTGGTGGGGTGGGGGAGAGAATCAGAAGGGTAAAAGAATCATGGGTTGAAATAAAGACAGTTTAACAGGTAAAGCAAAAGCCACGTGCACAAGCAAAGCAAAACAAGGAATTCATTCCCTACCCCCCACTGGCAGGCAGGTGTTCAGCCATCTCCAGGAAAGTAGGGCTCCATCATGCACTATGGTTACTTGGGAAGACAAACATCATCACTCCAAGCATTCCCCCCCTTCCTTCTTCTTCCCCCAACTTTATATGCTGAACATGTTGTCATATGGTATGGAATATCCTTTTGGTGAGTTGGGGTCAGCTGTCCCAGCTGTGCCCCCTCCCAGTTTCTTGTACACCTCCAGCTTCCTCACTGGTGGGGTGGTGTGAGAAGCAAAAAAACCCTTGACTCTGTGTAAGCACTGCTCAGCAATAACTAAAACATCCCTGTGTTAGTAACACTGTTTTCAGCATTTTGGATTATTAATTACTATGAAGAAAATTAACTCTTATCCCAGTCAAAACCAGCACAGCTATGACACAATCTCTGCAGCAAGTTTGGGATATCTCCTTCAAAAGGAAATACTAATCCTAATACTTTGTACGGATCACTTTCATACCTGTATTACTGTCAGAACTCTGTCCACACTCAGACCCTGCAAAATACCCATAAATTCCATATTTAGGTAAATTTATAGGGTTTTTAAAAAATATTTTTATTGTGTATCCACTGAAGGTAAGAATTCATATATGAGTCTTTTTTTTTTTTAAATATAAAGTGAACTTTGGCTAAAATTATTTCTTGCCCTTATCTCCCTCACCCTCAAATTTCTATTCTTATCTGCATCTGAGTCATGCTGGACAAATGCAAAGACATAAAAGAAACACAGAAAAAAATCCCTTGAATATGATATATATATATAATAATTCAAGTATGGTTTGCCAGAAAGAGCAAAAAGAAAGTCAGTAAAATCTAAATGGCTCAATCTGTAAATGAAACGTGTATCCTGTCTTCTCAAAAGCTACTACTTAGCAATGCCAGTTCTCACCATTTAGAAGCCATTTGGAAGTAGTTGTTTCAATTTATCAGCTAAAATAATGCCTTCCAGCAACTTTACAGTATGACCAGAAACTGTCTTCAGGAATCCAGTCTTGACACAGGTAACTACAAAGGCAGAGGCTGGAAATGATCCCTGCACCTGCCACGGCCAAAAGGTGATGGCTCAGCCTCAATGAAGAGAACAGAAGTGTGTGCATTGCTTTAGAGTTGACCACAATAGCGTTCTTTGGCCCATAAAGGCCAGTTTATTCTCACCCAGTTCAGAGACATGAGAGATATTAAGAACACGCTGCAGTCAAGGTATAAAAGCACTCTGAAGGAGGCTGATTTACTTCAGTAGGAAGAAATAATCTTGTTCTTTCCTAATTAAAAGTTTATGGTTTAATCACAACTTAACCCTAGGGTTTTGCTTGTTCAGAAGAACGAGCTACATAACCTGTTAGTCCTTTGACACTGTCATTAGCAGTCCTCAGAAATCTGACTTTTTGAAGAAGCAAAGTTAAGGAGACCAAGTCAGGGGTGAACATCTGGGCTAAAAGGACACAGTGCTGGTTGTCGTCACCAAGAGCAGATTAAGGGCTGGTTTGGTTTACTCTCAGCTTGGTTGGCAGCTGCTCAGTGTATTTGAGGGGCAGTCAGCCATTGTATGTGTTCATCATTAGTGAGGTGGTCATACTCAAGACACTTAGCCTTGTCAAGGTCAGGTGACATGACTTGCAGCCTTCCCTCTCACCTGCCACTACAGGTGGGTAATATTGGGACAATGCAGTTGTGCAGTTGCTGTTGCTACTCTCAGGGCTAGCCTAGGAGGTTTCATGCTGGCCTCACACAACCGGCTTATAATGCACTCCACAAAAGCCTGTGACTTGCAGGCATGTGCGTTACTGGAAACACACAGAGGCAAGGACATGACCTCCCAGAGCTGTCTGCAGCCATTACCCTTATTTTTGATCTGTGAGACAGCTGGAACTGATTAAACAGATCCGAGTAAGAGAAAAGCTGTTCACCACCATCAAAGTGCTGCAGGACCTAGGTTCAAAGGGGTCCCACAAGAAGACACAGTGTTCAGCTACAGCTCAGAGTCCATGACCTTGTGCGGCACAGTCTCAGGCACTGGAAAGAAAACAAGGGAGAGTAAAACTCACTCAGGATTATCTGAGCTGCACTGGGAATTCTGAGCATCTTGCAGAGGCAGTGAGTGAAGCTATGCCCAACCAGAGACTTCTTGCCAGTGGGTTGGTACCTCTGCCTTAGCACAAACCCATTTTAAGAGTGTGGCTGGACTGCTGCCAAAGCACTCAACACCTTGCAGAACTGAGCTCACTCTGTGTTAAAAATATCCTTCAGCTCTTCAATAGTTGCTGGAAACAATAACGTGAAATCCAGGACATAGACTAATGAGGATGACATGGTGGTAGGACAGGCCTGTGGATGAAGGCTCACTGGAAGGCTGGACCACACTGGAGCTGCTGGTGTGGTGTCCAGGCAGGCTCTACTGCCCATGCAACCGCTCCGGGTGCTGTGTGACTGTGGGGCTGGACAGCAGTGCCAGCTCCCTACTCACCGCCCTCAGGAAACTTACAATGCGGCAGGAAGAGAGGAACAGCTGCACTGGCTTTCCACAGCCTTCCAAGGAGAGGACTGGGACTGCAGATTTGTGGTGTTGGTGCTTACAGTAAATATTCAGTAAAGACACTAAAAATCTTTATTAAAACTGCACCTACTGAACTCACGAGACCACGATAGCGTAAGGAAGCAGCTAACAAGCCAACAGCTCCTTCCAAAGCTTCAGTTTTACAACCTCGCTCCTAATCAGAGTTACAACTATAATCACTTTGAAGCTGTCATTAAAATTCAGCCAGTTAATAATCATAGTACATATCTGCTGTTTAAAGCAATGCTCATCTTCTCTCATCATCTGGCAGGATTACTCTGATCCCACAAATCCCCACGCTCTTGCTGCAGAACAGCAGCCTGCAGGATGCAGGAGCTCTACTTTTTTTACTCAGGACTACCATGCAGATTTAAAATGTGGGGTCAGTGTGACATGCACTGTCACTGCCTTGCACCATGAACAGCAGCAGGGTTCACCTGCTCAGCTGCGGCTGCTAAGGAGATAGGGACATCTGCCTCCCAGACACACCGACAGCACTCTTTGGAACTGACTGTCAGTGCTTTTGTGTAAACACTGAAATCTGTGTCAGTTAACTTCATCTATGACAACAAAGCATAATATCTGCCTAGAGCTGTAACCAATCTGCACAACTTTCCACGGGAGCATTTGCCTCTGTTTCCCACTCTGCCTCACTGCCATTGCAGCCCTTTGGCCCTAGGTCACTGTTTATCTCCTTGCACGACATGGAAGACATCTACCAACCACACGTGTGGCACAGCAGCAGATCACGCACTTTAGTTGAATCTTTAAAAAAAAAAAAATCTTTGAGAAGGAGACAGTGTCAAGGCTTTGCCTCAGTGACAGATGACCCAACTATATCACTTATTTTAGCAAAGACAATCACAGTTTTTCCATCATACCTTATATGTAAACATATGGATTTTGGTTTATTGCATGTATAAAGACAATCAAAGGAAAGGGCTTTATAAAACAACACTACCTTGCTTGGTAGCAGAAGCAGTTTTTACCATTTTAAAATTTACATATATAAATGTAAAAATAAAAGACACAAATCCCTGGTCACCTTTCTCTCCTAAATATTTATTATCCTCTGCCTAGAAAACGTATTTCCATCTTCTGTTTCCCTGAATACCTGAATTAAGATCTCCAGCAGTTTTCTGATTCCACATACTTTGTACACATCACAGCAATACTGTTTCCTGATCTAATCTGTTTTCCAGATAGCTTGCTTTCAAACAATTAGCTACATCAGGATTTCTCCATAGCAAATCAATTGTTGACGGCTTTGGATCAGACAGATATAAGCTTTAGCATGATGATGTGCCTCTCAAAAGAAATCACAAAAAATGGCAAGTGGCTGTTACTGTAAGCCTCTCAAAAATAAATTAAAGTTGCCATACCATGTAGGCCTTTGATTCTGATTTTGTTTATCCTTTACCCTTTCAGTATATTCCCCAAAGATAGAACAAGACAGACATGCTCCAATTACTCTTCTTTGGTAAGGCATAATTCCTTGCAAAACTCCTTTGAAGTTGGTACTAATCAATGTGAGGAAGACTGGCAAAATCCAGCCCAGTCTCAATGTAAGTAAGCTTAAAAAAAAAAAGAAAAGAAGAAAAAAAAATGCAAATAGAAAAAAAATAGCAAACAGAACAGTATGTTCATTACAATAACACAACTTCATGCAACCTATGTTGTATGACCAGTCCAGGCCAGTCTTACTGGGTTCATAAACTTTGACAATGATACGTCTGGGCAAGGAGGGAAGCAGTACGTACAAGACAGGGGCCAAGTCTAGAGAAAAGCTGTGCTTTCTGAATTCACAGTGTGTAAAGTCTTACGTATTTTTCAGGAGTTTGTCCAAACACTGTATTTCCTCTTTTAAGAAAAAAATATTTAGGAAGCAAATTTCATAAGACTGCTGGAATCATGTGCCACTGGAAGGATTAATTGAAATATTTCCTCTGTTTTGTGAAGTTTCCTCTGAAGAGAAGCCACTCACCCCTAAGATGAAGCAGGAGCCCTGGTGATGGTGGCAGGCTTCTTCACCACCTGTGATGCCAAGCATACAACAAGCAGCAGAGGTTAGGACAACTGATTACAATCAATCCAGTTATTGCAACTTAATGAGTTATTGCTGATTCGCTTGAGTCCTCATGACTGACAACTTTCATTCCTCAACTAAGGCAACTGTAAAGGTAACATGTTAACTTTGACCTGTTTTTATTATGTGTCAATATTTATAAACAAATACATCCACTTTACTTCTCATGAGTACTCTCATGACTAAGTTTTGAATAAAATGAGTACAATGCCTCCCATTTAAAATTTTCAAGCAATTATTGGCAAACACATTATCAGTTGAAGGCTGCAAACATTTATCCACTGCTGCTGGGCATCCTGATGGCAAATCTAGTCTTTTTGTTCTGATCAGTCCAAGAAAACTCATTACCTTTTTTCCCTAGTAATTTTACTGCAAAGATTTTACAAGCCTGTGAAAGGAATTGCAGGAAGCCTGAGCATTTTTCTCAGTAGCCATCTGAGTTTGCTTCTGTGCTCACTGCAGAGGAGCCGAGTTATCGGCATGACCGAGAGTGTTTTATAGGGGTCAGCCTCTGCCTCTGAAGAGTCAGCTCTATGCACAGAAAGCACCTCAAAACATGCATGAGAGATTGCCGTGTACAGACCACGGAGTAAAAGGCGAGGCTAAGGTTGCATTGAAGACATTCACATTAATGCCACACTGTTTGCTTTTCCCGAACAAGATATCACTATTGCATGGCCTTACACTCACAAGAAAGGAGACACAGTTCAAGGACTGACAACAGGTACTTTTTCTAAAACATTTTCTCTCTTTTTATTTGTTTTTCCTGATGATTGCTACAAGCAAAGGAGGTAATCAGAAATGTAACTGCACAATAGAAACACAGGCAACAAATTATGTTGACGGCATGAAAGGTGTATCTGAGAACACAGAGTTGACAGAATCGGAGTCAGATTTTGTTCGAGTAGTTTTTAAGATACTCTCAGCAATGACACTGTCATTAGGAAACAGTTTTACTTTCCCATTCTGACTGTGTTTTGGTTCGTGCACAGGCTCCAGGAAAACCACCCGTTTCCCAGTACTAGCCTTCTTTTCATCAGCTGGCAGCTCTTGCGTCGGTGTGGAATTCAGTATGGATGAGTGCGCACTGCTTTGGTTCAGCTGCCTCTTCCTCCTTTTCGCCTTACATTGACAGGGGCAGGGGGTCAGATAGAGATACAGCAGTACTAAAACGATACTGGCTACACAGGCAGCAAGGGTGGTAAAAGCTGTATTAAATGCTTCATGAGCATGCGACCTGTTGACTGTGAAATTGCTAACATTTATTCTAACTTCTACTGTTTCATTTAATAGTCTTTTCTTATTTATTGCGATGCAGGAATACAGCCCTGAGTCCTCTAGCTGGGCATCTGTTATCTCCAGGCTGCCATTACGAAACACCTTAAAGTTGTCGGTCTCCTTATCTGGCTCCAGCAATCTATTGTCTGGACTAACCCAAATAAAGTGCGTGCCCGCATCGCTGATTCTGCTGTCACAGTGTACAATCAGCCTGTCACCAACCTGGGCATCGTGAATATACCCAAAGGCTTGGAAAGAGCTGTTGACAGTGCTTTCAGAGCAATTCAGAAAGTTGTCATGCAGTAAAGGCAGTTTACTGTAACCTCTCGGGTCTGATCGCAACAAACAAGTATACTCATTTTTGAAGTCCACCACTGAGCTGAAGTGCCTTTGATACCAGAAGATTAGCATGGAGTACAGCATACAGTCACAATAAAATGGGTTGCCATGAAGATAAATTCCACTAAGAAGTTTGGCTGGCACGGAACTCAGGCGCTGAATAGGCATCGACTGGATGTGATTAAAGGAAATGTCCAGCAACACAAGGTCTGTCAGTTTATGTTTTCCAGTGTACAGGTCCAGCGGGAAATGTGAGAGCAAGTTATAGCTTAAGTACAGTTTCTGCAATTTGTACAATCCTCCGAAGGCTGAAGACTCTATCTGTGTTATCTGATTGTTGTACAGCAGGAGAATCTCCAGTGCCCTCAGCTCTTGAAACACAGGGCTGCCCAGCGTCTTCAGGCTGTTGGATGACAAGTCTAGGTATTTCAGATTTGGGGTTGTGGAAAAGCTTCCAGTGATAATGCTGCTAATGCTGTTATGATTGATTATTAAAGTGTTCAGTTTCTCAAACAGCGCTGGGACCCATTCAGGCTCCAAAAATCCAATTCTGTTATAACTCAGATCCAGCCTTTTCATACATTTATAAAGATTTGCTGGCACCCGAGAGAGGTTCTTATTGGTGCAGCTTACGATATCACTGGCACAGATGCAGGCTGCTGGACACATCCCCGGGGCGCTGCCACAAACGCTCACTGTGAAGACCAAGAGGCATGCCAGTCCTTTGCAGTTCACTCTAAAAACTCCAAGCTGAGTAGGAATTGTCCGCCAGTTTAAAGACATTGTCACTGTCTCTTAGCTGTCTCCCAGTGCTCCTTGCCACAGATTATGTGTGCATTAAGCTTTGCACTTATCGCTGTCAAAAGAGGGATACAGAGGTACAGCACATTAACATTTACGATTCATACCTCGCCTGATTTCTTAGGCATGCCTTTTCAAAAATACAGGGAATTAATGCTTAATGTTTCATACAGTTAATTATGAAATCCAGCTGTTCTGAGGCGAAATAAGCTTAACATTGGTTCTATGCAAACATGAAATTCTGCACTTGTGTAAATATTCACACTACAGATATGATCTTTTTTCTCTTCAAAAACAATGCAACTATTCTACAGTTGTCAACCAAGGAATATAATTTCTGACAATTCATAAAAAAATAAATCAGAAATGTTCCTCTGTGGAACATGACTGGGCAATGGCATCTCCTACCTGTTTCCAAACCAATCCAGATAGAAAAATCCTGACATAGAAAAGAAAAAGCCTCATCCAAAAATGCTATTTTCTTGTCTAGTGGGGAGCAGTTACAACATGTGTTTCTTCCCAATCTGAAAATGTCACAGATTTTCAAGCAAAGTATTTTCTCAGACTACTTCACTTTAAATGCCATATGAATTTCTTCCTTAAAAAAAAAAAATTAAAAAAAATCAGTAATGTTCAGGTAGCAACAGCCTATTTTTAAGTTTATTCAAGATGTCCAATTGGAATATTTTATATTCTGCTACTTCTACCTTTGCCAAAATAACTGTTGAAGAGGAAATTTTCTATGCCTGGTGCCTACCTCAGGCACAAGTTTTCAGAACTTTCAGAAAGAATGAGTCAGTCATTTCTCAAAACTTAGTAAAGGAAAAAAATATTTTGCCCATACTTAAATAGTAAGAACAGAACCAACCATACTCTTTTCTGAGAACATTTTCGTGTGACTGTGGTTTGAAGCAGGGACTTAACATTTGGCAGGGTAGTGATTCCCTAGGGAATCCAAGGGATATGCTTTTTGCCATCTCCTAAGAAAATGTACACATACTTAGAAGCATAATGAGCATCTCTGTTCACTTGTTCTCTCCCTAGATACCTGATAGGAGTTTGTCAGTAAATTCCCAAGTGAATCCATATGCATTGATTATCCCCCCCTTTCACAGCTCAGATGTGACATTCAGCTCCCACATATTAACCTCATACTCATTTTTGCAATCTCACCCTCCCATTGATACAATATCTGAGCAGGACAAACCCTGCAGTGTCTGTTCTGTGCTGTGGATAGCGGGTACGGTCAGGAGCTGGGAGACTGCCTGTGGGCAGAGGAGAAAGAAGCAATCTCAGATGGAAAGAAGCAGAATAAAAGGAGAAGTTGTATTCTCTGATGAGGCAAGATGGAAGAAGAGTGCATGAGTCCTGTGTACAAAAGCATTAAAATCAAGACCTAAAGGATGGATAACAGCAGGGCAGAGAAGCAGCCAAAGAAGGGTAGAGAGAGATAAGGAGGCTGAGAGATGCATAGGGAAGGAAGGGCAAACCCAGGGGAGGAGGATGCTAATGGAATATCATCATCATTACTGATGAAGCAATTGAGGAGATGGTAGTTTGAGGATATGGAAGTCAGTTAAGGCATATAAGACTGGAAAAGCAAATGGGGAAGGTATAAAGGGCAAGAAGAGGGTTAAGCAGAAGAGAGGCAGGAGTTTCAGGAGGTGAACCTTAGAACACACTTGTCTGGAGAATATGCATCTGCTACTTATGAATCTAAGATTATCTATGTAATTAATTAATATATGTGAAAGGCACTAATTTCCACTCCCTCTCAGTTCCTTATTCCCCTCCTCTCTAATCCTCTGCCAATCTGGCTGGCTTCTGTCTTCTGCTGACAAATCTTCTACTCTTAAGTCAAGTGGTAAAAGGCTGTGCTATGAATCTAAAGAGCTGAACCTCCTAATGACCTATTAAAAGAAGAAATATGAAGGCAGCAGGATGGGAGAATTCACCTTTCACAAGAATTTATATATAAAATGGCTTTAAATGTTTGCATTCCCCAAAACTGTATTAAGAGAACAGCAAAACTGCCAAGTCAAGTGCTCAAAAAATAAAGTGTCAGAATTTACGTTTTCTATGCTACTTTGAATTTTATATATAGTCTCTAGTTCCATGATTGCTTGAATTTTTTTCCCCAAAATCTTTTCTCACACTGTGCACAGGATCTGAGGAAGCACAGGGAAAAGAAAGGGTGATTACATCAAGAGCTTAGTAAATGCCTGTACCTGAGAACTGGAGCATATCCTAGCCTCTGCCACAGAATTCCTGTGAGATCAGGTAAATTATGTGAACTGGTGACTGTTAGAAAATAATGAACGTATTACAGTCACCAGCTTGACTCTTGGAAAATAAGGAACCTCTATTTATTATTAAGTTTGGGGAGGACTGATCTAAAGAAGTGCTGAGATGAGAGCCAAAATGCTATGGCTGTAGCTGGCATTTCTGAATATAAGGGCTTCTCCTTACTTCCCTGTCTATGAAAGGGATACAGCAATATGATCTTAACTATAGGAATATTGTAAAAATAAATGAATCTATTAGAAAATAAGCTTTGTATCAAGATTCATAAAGTCTTTTAGGCTTTTTTTCCTATTGAAGTATCTAACTGCATGGGGTTTTCAGTGGGAAGTTAGGAACCCAAAGGAATTCTTTTTTAACCAGTCTTAAGAAACTGACTTAGTTGCTTTTGCTAGCTATCTTGTCTTTTATGGGAACAATTAATAGATACAAGTTCTTCTAGAGGGTAAGAGTTACGAAAATATTACAGAAATGACCATCAAGAAATAATTCTGTACCTCAGTGTGGATTTGTATGGCACACAGTACATAAAGCACAATGGAAACACACTGACAGATGGAAAAAGAATTTAATAACTGCTCTTTTAGTTAGTATAGTGCATGAAGCAAGGTATCTGAAAACTGCATACCATAAAACCAAGTACATGACGACTGAATGATAAAGCATCCACAAAATGGGAGACAAACTGCTGTTGCACAGGTTGCCTTTCCCACTCATATTTGAATGCCTGATTTTGCAACCTACACAGCCTAATTTTTAATGTAACTGCACTTGCAAACAGATGAATGGTACTTGCAGAAATCAGCTCCGATGTTGAATACAACTGTGATCTTGGAGATATTCCAAATGGGACATAGTAGGTCAATGCTCAGTTTTGGAATGGTTACAAAGTTTAATACACTAAATAGCCTTGCATATTTGTTTCTGCATATACCTACAATCATCTCAACAGAAACTATGAGCTAGTCTGCAACCAATTCCCAAGGGCAGATCAGTGGCTAGTATAAATCAGCATAATACTTTTTAATTCTAAGGAGCAAAAACAGTCTGTGAGGGCTGAAAACTGGGTTGGACATTTCCAAAGCTCATTGAAATTGCTAAATGAGAACTGTTTCAGATAACTTGCCTTGTCTGGTGAGGCAAAATGCAAATTACAGACATCACAAAACATACCATGGGCCACACAAAGCTATTTTGAGAGTACTCTGACAAGCAGAAGAAACCTTCCTTGCCATTCCCAAATCACAGTGCAGTGCCTACATTCCCAACAGGTTCTTTGCCCCTTTGGAGAGAAGGACTGTTGAGCTGCAACTTGCCCCTCAACCTGTGTTCCCCAAAACTTCTGCATAAATTACACAGGATGGTCTGCAAAGCCCAGTGTGCCCAACAGAGATATTTATAAACTATGTGATGTTTTGAACTTCTTCACAAAATGCACAACATGCATAAATGTTTCTGGGTTAGTAATGTGTACCTGTTAAGTGGCAAGAAACAAAGCTTACAATCAACCTTATACTAAAAATTGGCATTTTGTTTCATGCCAATAACATTACTTCAGGTCTTAGAAACGTATTATTTTACAAACTTCAATATTATGTATTTTCTCAAGAGAGATACTGCTATTAAATACTATCAGCTAACATATTCCAGCAGAGTCTGGCTGAGCACTTCACCATTATTTCTGAATGAGCTGGGTAAATAGCTTTTTTGATTTATAGTAAATTGAAGGGCATGGTTGTGAGTTTTGCTCTTGAATTTTTTTCAAATAAATAATTTCTCTGTGGTGTTAAAGTGTGATATTTTAAGTTCACTGCCAGAAACACAGTACTCCCTGAGATGAATCATCTGTGCAGTAATGGTGCACATGCTTCTCAACTGTTTGAGAAGAAATGCAGGACATAGTCTCATATCATAGGGAATATCCTCTGTTGTCAAGAACAGCTCAATTGACTACAACAGATCAACTTCTAGAGAAGCCGAGGATTTGCCTCTTGGGTTTGATCTTTTTAATGTGTGCATTTGTTCAGGGTTTTTTGTTGTTGTTTTTTGCTTGTTTGTTTGTAAGTAATGAGCACCTAGAGCTGCTTATGGAAAAGGGGAATGCCAGGCACCTGTAAACATCCTCACCATCAGTTATAACTGCAAGATCAACTAATGTCCTAAACACTCTTTTCCGCTTTCTCTGGGTTCTCTCTCTCTTTAATGATACATCAATAATCTGTACATGAACTTTCTCTTCTCCTATAGGTACCTTCAGGCTTATTGCTGTTTCTTCCAGGGAAAGCTGAACACTAAGCTACCTCTCCCAGTTCATTTGAGACTTTGCTAAAAAATCCTTATGTGGCACATTTCTTAAGCAATGAATTGCACTGGAGATCACAAGTCACCTGAATGCTTTTGCAAACATTACCATTAGTCTTTTCAATATTAAACAAACTGGATTGAGAAGTGCTTTACAGTAGGAATAATATCTTCCTGTACATTGGTGATGCAAATAGTCCCACATCTGGCTGGCACTTTCTGCACAATGAAAATGCAAATATTTGCACACAAACCCCCCTGTACTACTGCAGGAATACTGCTGGGTTTCTAAAGAGCTCAAACACTAGAGAATAAGTCCATCCTCCAGAAGGTTCACATTGTTTCTGAGAGCTCAAACACTAGAGAATATTAAAGATACCAGTCCATCCTCCAGAAGGTTCACATTGTTTCTACATCTCCTAGCTCCTTCCCTTGTATCAGGTCTCCTGTGCCTGTCTCCTCCAACTCCTCTGTCTCCAAGTCTCACCAGCCCACAAGTCACTCATGCACCTTTGCTCCTTCCCATTGACTTCCAATGCCCTCACAGTTGCTTTCTCCCTCTTACCAGTCTATATACTGGATGAATCAAGGCTGTGTTGTTTAAATGTAATAATACATGAAATAAAACAGTGATGGTTCAGGTGTTGATGATTCCTCTCACAGCCCCCTTTTTTCTGCATGGCATTTGGCAAAGCTTTCACCATGAACCCAGAAGAAAAAGTGACTGTTAGAATAGGGTTTTATTAATTTATAAAACCAATATAATACAAGTACAATTATTCATGCTTTTAACCCTAACTTTATGAATCCTGCTTAAGTCCATGATAGAGTCATTCATTACAAACTGACTAGTGGCATCTTACATCATTAATCTTTTAAGATGTTATGCTTACAAGGAAGGGCTGCATAAACTTCCATTTCAGGTGTGGGATGCTGTTGGAGCAAATATCATTGTAATGGCCACCTCACTCCAGTCTCCAGGCTCTGCTCTGCTCTTAGTACTCAAATGGGAAAGGCACTCTCTGCATCACATCTGCCTGACAGCTGTGCTCAGCATTTCTGACTGAGCAGATCTGGATTACCCAGCCGTTGTAATCTATGAGATTTAGTGACATGATGGATTGGAGAGCAGAGACTGCTGGTGAGTGTCATCCCGGTGATGTCTTGATACACTGGACTAAATCCCTGAACTGGGCTAAACTGTGCTTGATGCAGGACCTAAGCATGATGAAAAAAATAGCTTTACATCACCTTTGCAACAAGCTGATCCTGAGGTCAGTCTGGCAAATAGAGTGGTCCCTCTGGTCAGCACCTGGCCAGACCTCAGGAGTGCTCACTTAGAGATGAATTTGTCGTAGTAACTTCAGCCAGTTAAAACTATCTTCTCCCACTCATCTCTCACTAAATACTGAATTTCTCTGAAGACAGATTTATTTATTTTTTTCACACTCATGATAACTCACTTGGCTTAAAGAAAACTGAGACACAGATGAGCAACTGGATGACGTACCACAGAGCCTGAGTTGGACTAATCATCAGCAGTCTGTCTACGGCAGTACCAGCTACATGAAGACAACACTCTGCAGCTCTTACCCCTCTTGAGAGGCTACAAGGGAAACGTGCATCAGTGAAACAACAACGCAGTCTTTTTGCCATGTTATGTTGTCAATCAAGCTGCACTCTAGCTTAAACCTTGCAAATGCCTTCAGTTGCTAAGGAGATCAGCAAATAATTAAGAAGGAATGCAGTGATAAGCAGCAGTGCCTGTTAGAAGTATCAGTAACCAGTCTCCAAGCAATGCCAGATCTTACGAAAGTTTAGTTGCCCCGCGTAGGATCCTTCCCGCCTCCAAAGGCTTCTCTGACGGGCTAAACTTCAGAGAACCCCCCCATTCCCTACGATAGGAGGCGGCTCCTGCCAGCCTCCCGATGGAGACTTGTCCGCTGCAGCCCCCCGAGCCCCGTGGGTCAGCGGGGGACAAAGTTTCGGCGAGCCGGGCGGACAAAGAAGGCATCGCTCCGGAGGCACCTACAGGCACCG
>NW_010329665.1:0-2264 GCF_000700745.2 Antrostomus carolinensis
GAGGCTGGGATGTCCCCAATGTCCCCTGGGACTGTGACATCCCTGTCCCCAATGTCCTTGTCCCCAGGAGCTGGGACATCTCTGTCCCCAAGGTCCTTGTCCTCAGAGACCAGGATGTCCCCAATGTCCCTTAAAACTGGGACATCCCTGTCCCCAATGTCCTTTAGGGTGGTGACATCCTTGTCCCCAGGAGCTGGGACATCCCTGTCCTCAGTGTCCCTTAAGGCTGGGACATCCCCCATGTCCTTGTCCCTCATGTCCCCCCCAGGGGCTGGGACATCCCTGTCCCCAATGTCCTCGTCCCCAACATCTCTTGGGGTGGTGACATCCCTGTCCCCAATGTCCCCAACATCCCTCAGGGCTGAGACCTCCATGTCCCCAACATCCTTGTCCCAAGTGTCCCCTGGGACTGGGACAGTGCTGTCCCCAGTGTCCTTTGGAGCTGGCACATCCTTGTCCCCAACGTCCTTGTCCCCAACATCCTTGTCCCCAACAATGTCCCCAAGGATTGTGACAAGTGTCACCTCAATATTCTTGTCTCCAGTGTCCCCTGGGGCTGGGACATTCCCACCCCTGATGTCCCCAGGAGCTGGGACATCCTTGTCCCCAATGTCCCCACGGTCTGGTTCCTCTGTGTCTTCAACCTCCTCGTCCCTCAGGGTGGTGACATCCCTGTCCCCAATGTCCCTTAGGGTGGTGACATCCCTGGCCCCAATGTCCCTTAGGGTGGTGACATCCCTGTCCCCAGGAGTTGGGACATCTCTGTCCCCAATGTCCCTCAGGATGGTGACATCCTTGTCCCCAGGAACTGGGACATCTCTGTCCCCAATGTCCTTGTCCAAATTAGGGACAGGGATGTCCCAGTCTGTGTCCATTAGGGTGGTGACATCCCTGTCCCCGATGTCCCTTGGGGTGGTGACATCCCTGTCCCCAACATCCCTGTTCACAACAGTTGGGACATCCCTGTCCCCAGTGTCCCTTGGGGTGGTGGCATCTCTGTCCCCATCTTTGTCCCCAGGAACTGGGACATCCCTGTCCCCAATGTCCTTTACGGCAGTGACAGCCCTGTCCCCAGTGGCTTTGTCCCCAGGACTTGGGACATCTCTGTCCCCAGGATCCCTTGGGGTGGTGACATCCCTGTCCCCATTGTCCCTTCCAGTTGTCACATCCCTGTCCCCATTGTCCTTCTCCAGAAGGGTTGGACCATCCTGGTCCCCAATGTCCTTTGGGGTCACGATGTCCTTGTCCCCAATGTCCCTTAGAGCTGTGACATCACTGTCATCTTTGTCCCCAGAAGCTGGGACATCCCTGTCCCCAACATCCTTTAGGGTTGTGACATCGATGTCCTCAATGTCCTTGTCACCCAGGACTGGGACATCCTCATGCCCCATGTCCCTTGTCACCGGGATGTCCCTGTCCCCGATGTCCTCGTCCCCAAAGTCCCCGGTGTCCTCGTCCGCCGGGGCCGCTGTGACGGTGATGGTGATGCCACTGGCCCAGGGGGTGACAGTGACAGTGTCCTTGGGGACATCGGTGTCACTCTCCCCCTTGGGGACACCTCCAGCCTGTCCCCACGCAGGTTCAGAGTCCATGGTGACATCCCCAGGGGTGGCTGTCACCTCCCCAGGGAGGGGACAAGGGGGGACAGCGTGGGAGCACCCCTCAGCCATGGGCAGGGACCTGGGGGGGGACAGAGGGGACAGGGATGTCACCAGGGGGGTGGCACAGGGACACGGGCAGTCCATGGGGGGGGATGACACTGAGGGGGGACAGAGGGGACAGGGATGTCACCAGGGGGTGGCACAGGGACACAAGGAGTCCATGGCGGGGGATGACACGGAGGGGGGACAGAGGGGACCCCAGAAGAGATGGAGGGACATGGAGGGGACATGAAGGGACACAGAGGACACCAGGAGGGACAAGGGGACACAGAGGGGACACAGAGGGGACACCAGAAGGGACATAGGGGACACCAGAGGGGACATGGGGGACACCAGAGGGGACAGGGGACACTGAGTGACACCAGAAGGGATGAGGGGACACGAAGGTGACACAGGGGGACACAGGAGTGACAAGGGGACATAGAGGGGACATGAAGGGACACCAGAAAGGATGGGAAGAGATGGCAGGGGGACACAGGGGACATCAGGAGGGACACGGAGGGGACACAATGGACACCAGGAGGGGACACAGAGGGGACATGGGAGACCCCAGAAGGGACAGGGGGACACAGAGGGGACACAAGGGACCCCAGGAGGGACAAG
>NW_010329665.1:2452-3021 GCF_000700745.2 Antrostomus carolinensis
AAGGGGGCCCCAAGAGGAGACATGGAGGGGACACAGGGGACCCCAGGAGGGACAGGGGGACACGGAGGGGACACAGGGGACACCAGGAGGGACAGGGGGACACAGGGGAAACCAAGAGGGACACGGAGGGGACACAAGGGACCACAGAAGGGACATAGAGGGGACATGGGGGATTCAAGGAAGGGACACAGGGGACCCCAGAAGGGGACACAGGGGACATCAGGAGGGAGAGGGGGACATAGAGGGGACACAGGGGACCCCAGGAGGGACAGAGAAGACCCAAGACGGGACATAGGAGGGACACGGAGGGGACACAAGGGACACCAGGAGGGGACACAAGGGACACCAGGAGGGGACACAAGGGACACCAGGAGGGATATGAAGGGGACACAAGGGACCCCAGAAGGGACGTAGAGGGGACAAGACATGGAGGGGACAAGGGGGACCCCAGGAGGGACACGGAGGGGACACAAGGGACCCCAGGAGGGACATAGAGGGGACACAAGGGACCCCAGGAGGGACATAGAGGGGACATGGGGGATTCAAGGAAGGGACACAGGGGACCCCAG
>NW_010329665.1:3108-3412 GCF_000700745.2 Antrostomus carolinensis
GAGGGGCACCAAGAAGGGACACAGGGGACCCCAGGAGAGACATGAAGGGGACACAAGGGACCCCAGGAGGGACAAGGGGACATCAGGAGGGGACACAGGGGACCCGGGAAGGGACATGGGGGACCCCAGGAGGGACAGAGGGACATGGGGGGGACACAGGTGACCCCAGGAGTGACAGGGGGACACAGAGGGACACAGGGGACACCAGGAGGGACATAGAGGGGACACAAGGGGCACCAAGAAGGGACACAGGGGACCCCAGGAGAGACATGAAGGGGACACAAGGGACCCCAGGAGGGACAAG
>NW_010329666.1:0-50916 GCF_000700745.2 Antrostomus carolinensis
AGTGCTGTGTCTATTGTTTCCCCGACCCCCCGAAAAAAGAAGAGGAAAAGTTGGGACACTCCCCCTCATCCGCCGAGCTGAGCGGCCTCTGGCTCCTCCCCTGCAAAAAAAGCCTGGGCCATGTGTAGCTTCGGCACCTGGCGACCCCTGCGGCTGAGGCCTTCCCCTTCCCCCGCCTTTCACGCAGAGATCTGGTGTGGGGAGGGGGCCGGGGGACCCCCCCACCCCCCGCCCCCGAACCGACATGCCCGACAAGCGGAGGTTTGGCTTCCGCGGGCCTCTCCTGCAGCGAAGCACCAGAGTTGCGTGCGTGGGTGGTTAATAACAGCGAAATTCGAGTTGCTTGCAGGCCTGCTAAGTTTGCACGCTTGTCTGGTGAGGACACCGGGACTTGTGACCTGCGTTGTCCGTCACATCGAAAAAGTCCATAAAGCTCCAGCTTAGCTGCAGGTATTTGCAGCAACCTGTGTGTTGTTCTCGCTGGCCACAGCAACGAGAACTTTTCATTTTCTTCTTGAGTTTCCCTTTGTTTTTCCTTTTTTGTACTGAGAAGGTAAACTCGTTGATGAGATTAGTCCAGAGCTTCGATTTTTTTGTTTGTTTGTTTTTTTGTTTTTGTTTTTTAAAATCACTTCCTATTGTAACAATCCTTTAAGTTGGTGTCTGAGACTGGTATGGGTAGTAGCTGGGAAACGGAGGTTGAGGCTGTTTTGCCGTAGCACTTTGGTTTTTTCACCATTTTGGAAGTGAAGATGAATGGCTAAACCCACTAAGATATCAAAGGTGTCTGTTCCTGTAGCAAATCTGTTCTTTAGAAATGGCAGATCTTGTGAGGCCTGGCTTGGTTGGGTTTTTTTTAACCACACTAAAGGAGGCAGAGTGGTGGTTGCCGCCCCCTTCTCTTTGTTGCTAGCTCTGGTTCTTTGTTCAGCCTAAAGGGGAAGGGAGGCCCCTGTTAGGGATAATTTTGGTGAGGCTGGGATCTTACGTTTCCTAGGGAAGAGGAATCACTTTTTGCCTTGTTGAAAGGAAGACTGCAGTGATAGTTTAGAAGCTTTCTCTCTGCAAATTTTTGCATGGTTTGAGTTTATTTTTTATCCATATGCTTTTTTTTCTTTTTCTTTTTTTTTTAAATAAAGTCAGATGCTTGTAGTTTACTAGACACCGATTATCTTCAGTCTTTTTTTGATCCCTGGATTTTGGTACTCAATGCTAGTGTCAGGCTCTCTTAACAGCCAAAAAGCTATACTAATGAAGATGCAGGAGCAAGAAGAAGTTTTGAGGTGTCGGGATCATGGCGACTTAAAAGCAGTTGTAGCTCATACCTTGCTTGAGTAGATTAGGATACATGCAGATAACAATAATGTAGAGAAAGGAGCATCAGTTGTAAAACTGATTTTTAAAAATTATTTCTCTGTGACAAAAATTAACAGCTTTGGAATGATGTCTTATATTTTATTGACAAAGCCAACATTTATTTTACACTTCTTTTGGAAACAGAGTTATTAGAAGAAATTTTAGAGTTAATACCCACAGTAAATATTTCTAACGCTAATTTGTGGTTCATCTGTCAGTTGAGTATTTTGAAACTATATTGTGCCAGTAAAGTCTTGAATCAAAGCAAGAGGAGTGTTTGAAACCTTAAATAACTCAAAAAACAAACAAAAAAACCCAAAGTAACTCAAGCACACAACTGAGGTAGTGGTATATCTCCAAGGACGTAATAACTGAAGTAAGTGACAGTATTTGTCCCTCCACATATACTTTCACTGTTTCTTTAAAAGTATACATTAAAAAGTATTGAACAGTACTAGAAGCATATATGTATCTCTGCTGAGGTGCAGTAAATTCATACGTGGTTTTTGTGAATCTCAATGTGATTGTCATCTAAAGCTGCTTTTTTAAATTAGCCTGTCACTTACCAAGTTTTCTTGGACTGTATTACTATTAACATTTTCTGGTAATTAACAGTTTTAATAGCCTTCACACTGTACCTGGAACCAATAAACTTTGGGTATAAGCAGCTTGATTGAATTCTCTGCAGTTTGTAATAGACTGTCAGCCACATCCAGTTTGCAAAATTTGCATTGTTTTTGATCATGCTCAGGTCAGGATTTTTTTTACATTTGAGCCAGTATACTATGGGAGGAACTAAAAGTGTACAAATTAAGATACTTTAGTTGTCTTATCTGAAATATTTTCAATAAATGCTTCTAGTCTTAATTTACATATGGCCATAGCTTAGCAAAGTCTGTTGCTCATACTTCTTAGAACAGCGTTAGATATGGAGGGATACTGTAGCTTTTATTTTAGACTCCTACCCTATGTCTTCAGGTTGTTGCCATGGTCTTCCAGTGCGTGGCTTAGGTAGTTCAGTGGTTGCTTCCAAAATAGGTACGTGTTGTACAGTTGCCTGTAGCAATGAGGACAGGACCCAGATGGTCTTTCCGACTCTGTGCTCCTGTACAGGGAAGAACAGTTCTAGAGAATCATGCAGCAATTAGCATGGCTACAGTTAATGAGTGTATTCATTCCATGCTAGTGCACTAGCACGGTGTTTTAGATTGCTTGCTGTGCATAGTTTAATGTGGGTGTTCAAAAGGCTTTACCCTCATGAAAAATTTGAGAGGTGTGCATCAGAATGTTGGTTGGTTCCACCCATAAAGATGGGATTAAACCTGTTTTAACAGGGCACTATGCTGCTATATTCAAACATTGTTTAACTACATTAGCAGTTGTACTTCAAGTTCATCTTCTCTTCAGATTTAAGCTTTAACTGAAGAGTCTTTCATGGAGATTCATCAATGTTTTGCATAGTGGCTTCCAAACATGGTGATGGTGCCCAACCTCTGCTCAGGGCTCAAAAGTCAGAACTTTGCTAGTCTTCTGCTGGCTGCTTAATTTCAAAAATCAGAACCAAATCCCTAACCCTTCATATGCGAGTGCAGTAATTTTAGGCCTGTTTGAAGAGCTGTTTGTTGGACCGATCAGGCACTGATGATCTTTTTTACATTAGTCCTTATGTGAGTTCAGCTGTTAGTACTGCAGAAGTAATCCAGATGTAACTACTGCTATTAAGATTTAATTTTCATGTGGTTTCCATTGTAGTGGTTAGGTTTCTGTGCCTAGTGCAGCTCTGAAATACCTCCTGATTTCATGGCAACCCTACTTAAGGTGAGACACGCTCAGTGTACATTACAATTTATCTGTATCAAAGTTACAAAGTGGTGTAACTTAAAAGTTACAGAGTAGCAAAACAGGTAGGTAAACTAGTACCTTGCCTCTTTCAGGCTTTTAAGACTGTTTTGTAATTGGTTAATTTAAAGGTATTATTTTTCTGTATGTCTTAGTAACTAGGGAGACTAACATGCTTTTTTAGGAACATAGCAGCCTTTACTAGTCGGTTATATGTTTGTCAGACATAATTGAAGTTCCTTTATGGCACGTAGCCTCTGGTATTTTTGTATTTATTAGGGTATTTAACATCTGTAGACCTTGCTGAAGTCTCAGCTAGAGAAGTGAGTGTCTAAAACTTAAATTCATTAAAGGAATCATGTGGGTTTATTTCTATTTGATAGCTCTCTTCGGAATTTAGGTAACTTGTATGAACTGAGAAGTAATTTTTAAAAAATATTTTTGAACCCAGAACATGACGACAGCAACTTAATTTTCAGGTAGGTCTTCTGGTTGTTTGTTGATATCACATTTTGCATCATGTGGTGAACAGTGCAGGACAGTAAACTTCTAGCATTAAATTGGCACTTGATTAATCTCGTTTTAGTTAAAGTCTCAACTTTTCAGAGATGATGTTACTTCTGAATGGGAGCCATTTAGCTGATATTTTTACTGATATAAAATGGTAATTTTCAGTCTTGGAAGCCTTGCTGTGAAAGATTAATAGATTTGCCAACTTTCTGCATATACATTACTTTACATGTTTTCCCTCTGCTTCCTCTTTCAGTTAATGTTATTTTCTTTTGCACTTTCCATATGTACCTGCACTGGTGAGTGATATACAGTATGCTTGTAACACTTCTGTCTGATTTTTACCTTTGTATTGACAAGTTTAGGATCAGGTGTTCATACTGTGTGCAATACCAGTCTTGTGCACTTGGCCTTACTGTACCCATTTCTCATATAAAGAAAATACTCTAGTCAGAGTTAGTCTTATACTGGGTGCAGAGCTTTTTGGCTCCTTCGGTAGGGGAGGTGTCCTATCCCTGCAGGCACTAGCTCTTGGTGCACCTTGCTTTTCTCCCCAAAGTACTCCAGTATGGCTATGATATATGAAGCAGAAATATAGGTTTCAGGATCAGTAGATGGAGTGTTTGTACCAGGAAGGGCACTTTCTCCTTCACTGGCTAAAGGAGGAGAGACTTTTGACACCTTTACCTTCACCACAGGATGATGTCTCCAAGATGGTTCCTCTTTGTGATGTGAGGTTGGCTGGAAATCAAGGTGCTAATGAAGAAAGAGGAACCACTTGCATACCTTTTCCTTCCCCAGCTCTGACAACACACACCTTGCAACAGTCTCTTGAAACTTAATCAGCTTTCTGTCTTTGTGTTTGACTTTTTTTTTTTTTTTTTTAATGAGGCTGGTGCAAAAATTGTTTTGTTGGTGATGCTAAGACCTGAAAGATGTAAATGGTATTGCTTGTTGCTAAAGTGTATTATATTAATAGCTATTGTTAGTCATAACTGCTGACCTCTAATATGGAAGGATCGATATGCTTCTTTCAGATACTCACCCAAAGATCTTCTATTTGATTAAATAAACTCTCATTAAATTTACCAACTTGCCAGTTCTTTTAAAAGTTCTCCTTTCTGGTAAAAAATGAAGTGCAAGTTGAAAGGTATGCTTAATTTATTGTGTGGGTTTGTTGGGTTTTTTTAAGTGTATACTGCAGAGTATGGTATGTAGAATATGCTCAGTTTTGAATCTGTTTACTTGATTAATTGCAATATATTGAAGGATATGTTGCAAGTATATTTGGGAAGCTTCTTAATTTTTTTTTCCTTTTACATAAAGGAAAATAGCAGATCTTACATTTCACATAAAATAGAAAATAATTCTTAATTGTCTGCTTCCTTACCCATCAACATTCTGAGTAAAATGTCAGTGATAATGACTATACAAGCTGAAGTAGTTAAAATTGAAATAACCTGTTAAAAAAAAAAAAGTGTGAAGATACATACACATTCTTTAAGCCACAAATGCATTTAGAATGAAGTTTCCTCAAAAGTGTCATGTTATTGAAAGTCACTGTTGTCTTTAAAATTTCAAAATTCTAAGCTCTTACTAGTGTGAAGCTTTGTAAATCTGGAACTTAACAGTAACTTCATAAAACAAAGAAGGGCTAGTAAATGGTTCATTTCCATCTTCCAGTTATTAGTTTCAAAGAGCTGTGATACATCTTTCCTAAACACCAAATTTGTAAGGCAGTGTTTTGTAAAATGCTTGGAAATGTTTTTGCTGATGGGAAGGGGTATGTTTATACTCTTGTAATACCTTTTGCTTGTGACCTGTAAGTGACCAAAAGTGCAGGGTTGCAGTAAGTATCTGCAAAACTCCAGGTCTTCACAACTGACAAGAAGTGCTAATCTTCCACTTAAATACCTAAATTAGGAGTGGGGCCAGGTTCTTAAAAGTTCTTAACTTAATGCTAAAACTTGGTATTTCCCTTGTCTGGGACGGCTAAGAGCTGGGTGTTAAGCAATTGTTTTTCTTGGTAACTTCATCTTACATTACGATAGGTTATATCTCTTTTCCTAAGTGTCCTTACTTCTCACTTTGAAAACTGAAAGATGGATTTCAGAATGCCTTGAGACTTATAATCTTGCTGTAATGCTTGTTTTTCTTGCAAGCTGACACTTTTCCCTTCCTCCTGAGCTGGAACTCATGTTGAAGAGGTGAACCTGTTATGTAGCACTGCTTCTTACCTCTGACTACCAAAATTTGTAAAATAGTACAACATTATGAAAATAGTATTTATTTTGTTCCCTGTGGACAAGGCAAAACATGTTGGAGGATGTGAAAGAAAAGTTAAATTTTCAAGAAGGAAAAGCTCACTAATTTGAAGGAAATTTGGTCAAAAAGAGGTGATGTTGCGAAGATTTGTTACGGAATTCTCCAGCTGAAAACCATTGACAACTGGATGTAGCTTTTAGACTTGTGCACGTTTCTACAAACATAGGGACTGCTAGTTCTATTTAAAATGGCCTGTGTCTTGTGAATGTCAGGGTTTAAACTGGCATGTAGGTTCTAACAGTACACGAGCTGCGGAGAAAACTTAACTAGCCCTTGATAGCACCCATTCTTTTCTTGGAAGTTAAGGTTCTGTTAAACTACTGTGGATCCCTAGCAGTGGGTGGCTGGGCAGTGTTTGTGCATGTGGTTGGAGCAGTGGATCTGAAGCTCACTTCTGGAATGTAACTGCTTGTGTTAGTAGTTATGGGCAGGCTGAGGATGGTGTCTTATAATCAGCTCCTGCAAAATGGTAGGTTTTACTACAGCCTCTGTTGTGGTATAATGTGGGCATGTCATCAGTAGTTTCTGCTCTGCTCTTAATTCCAGTTTTGTTCCCCATTACTTTATTTTCAGTTCCTGACCACTATTTTCTTCACTCTTGATTTGTGAGATAGTTTCACTGGGCTAGCCCTTGGCCAGCAGCTAAAAACAATTGCAAACAGCCATTCACCCACTTCCCCCCACCCCCAGGGGATAGGGGAGAGAACTGGGGGCCAAGGATAAGTAGACTCATAGGTTGAGATAAGAACAATTAAATAATAGAAATAAAAGAAAACTTAAAATAATACTAATATTAAAATAGTAGTGAAAATTATAACTAACAAAATATGCAAATGAGTGATGCACAGTGCAACTGCTCACCACCCACTGACCAAGCCCGGCCTGATAACGATCCCAGAGGAGCGACAATCCTGAACCGAAACCCCAATCCTGGAAGAGCGAGAGCCCGAGCGAAAGCCAGAGAGAGCAAAAGAGGAAGAGACCCTCACTAATATGCTAGACATGATGTGATATGATATGGAATATCCCATTGGCATGTCCAAATGCCAGTTTAGCTTATTAATTTAAATATTCCTCACCCCCTTAGGTCTTGCACTTGTAGACTAACAAAGCACAAAGTCCTTCACTTCCAGTGACAAAAACACAAACACTGGTATGTTATCAGTGTTTCTCCCATAACAAATCCCAGGCTGAAAGCAAAACGCAGCACTATTCCAACTACTATAAAATAAAGCCAGCTCTGTTCCAGCTCAAAACCAAGACAATTTGAAACCACTTCTTGTAGGCACCTTTGCTCTCCCACTACTGTCTGCTTGTAGTAAAGGAGTTAGATTTGGTCTCCTTTTTGCCTTCTGCCTTTCATGGGCAGTTTGTTTTCCTCATGGCCTTCTTGAAATAGACAGTAGTCCCTTTATTGGCTTTTTTGTTTGTTTTGTTGTTTTTTAATTTTGTTTTTGAATCCAATGAAAAGTTGCTCCCTTATATGATCAGCTACTAATTTGTGTGATATTGACAGGTGATATTGGAAACTATTACTATGGACAAGGGCATCCAATGAAACCTCACAGGATCCGAATGACCCACAACTTGCTGCTAAATTACGGCTTGTACCGAAAAATGGAAATTTACGTAAGTATAAGTAATTGAATGTCCGCTGAAGCATTTTAAGTTATTTTTAACTTTTAAAGACTTTCAGGTATTCTCACACAAGTAAATGGAGAGAAGAGGAAGTGGAAATAGAAAATAATAAGTGTATTCGGAGCTCCCTTACTTAGAAATTAAGCAGTATTTTATAACTGGTGAGGACTGCAGATTGTGTTTTGAAAAAGTGAGGTAGGGCCCCAGCAGAGACTTTTCACCAGTATTTTTATGATTGGGGGTGGGGTGTTGGGGGATACATTGGGATAACTGCACAAAGAATCAAGTTGTATACGAACAACAGCCTAGTCCTTGCTTTATGTAAAACAGCGCTACTGTCTGATTCACTTTTCTCCTTTCAACATAGATTAGATTCTTTCAGGTTGTCTGTTTTAGCCAATTATTAGTTGATTTTGCAGAGCACTGATGATTTCTGTAACTTGTTCCTGTTATCAGCGACCTCACAAAGCTACTGCTGAGGAAATGACCAAGTACCATAGCGATGAATACATCAAATTTCTCCGATCAATAAGGCCTGACAATATGTCTGAGTACAGCAAGCAAATGCAGAGATGTAAGTGTCAACATTAGGCTAGATCTGTGCGTATGTGCTTTGATGGTTAGCGTTGTTTAAAGCTAAATATTCACCAAAACAGAGGTATGAACATGGCTTAATGATATGGGTGGGTTAGAGGAATACTGTAACAAGAGTGACATGTGCCTACCTTTAGTTACACTGACTTTGGGACTTTTCCATTAAAAACAGCCATCTTGGCAAAAATGTTCTTTAAGCTTATGGAAGGATTTTTGCTTCCCGTTTCACAAGGTATATTCTGGATGTGAAATAATACTTATTGTAGCCTGACTGTGCAGATTAAACTTTAATTGGAGGCTGTTTGCAGAAGTGTCTTGAAATCTGTTCTGATGCAAAGGTGTCCCTGCTGATGGCAGGGGGGTTGGAACTAGATGGTCTTTAAGGTCCCTTCCAACCCAAAGCATTCTATGATTCTATGCCAAATCTTTCTGAAAAAAAATGGCTTTTAGAAGACTGGAGAAGTAAAAATCAATGTGTGAAAACGCGTTTGTTGAGAAAAGGAGTTACTCATTCCTGTTGGAGGGAGATAGTAAAAATTGTACATTATTCACTGCTCACCCTTTCTGTTACTTTATTTCTCTAATTATAGAAATAGGCTCAAAGTACTGTTAGGAATGCAATTTGACAGCTATTATATCAATTTAAAAGACAATATTGTAACCCCTTTATGCTGCCTTAGTCTCGGCAAATTATTTTTCCAAGTAATTGTGCATTTCTTAACATGACTGATGTTAATCAGCACTTCTTCAAAAATCTAAAAATGATCTCACCTCATGTTAATGAGGAGACAAAGCTTCCCTTGGGGAGGAAAAAAAAAGATAGTTTGGAGTAATCTTAGGTTATAAAGACTTTACATTGTTTTCAGTGTTTAAAATTTAGCCTGACAAAAATGAGGCAGGGTGGGGGAGTAGTTAAAATGCTGAATGAACTATAAATTGCATCTGTAAATGTTATCCATGCCTTTAGCGGTGCTGTTGGAATGGTGTTGTTGAAAAGTAATACATTTCTTACACAGTTAATGTTGGAGAAGATTGTCCTGTATTTGATGGCCTGTTTGAGTTTTGCCAGCTGTCAACTGGAGGCTCTGTTGGTAAGTATAGGTTGTTTGCCAGCTGTTTTGTAGCTTTATTATGTCAGCAACATAAAATTTTGATAGTGTATTTAAAACTGAAGTAAATATAAGTTGTTTGTTTGGGTTTTTTTTTTTTTTAAGAAATAATAATGTGTATCAGTTCCTTAATATGTCTCATGTTTGCCAGTCTGTATCTCAGTAGTGGTAAGAAATCAGATCTAGGTTCAACTTATTTAAAAAATAAGATGCTGTTTCATGTAACAGATTTAAATACCTTCAGAAGTTTCTGACTGCATTTCCTTCCATTTTTGTGTATGTCTTTTAAAGCTGGGGCGGTAAAATTGAACAGACAACAGACAGACATGGCTGTTAATTGGGCTGGAGGACTTCACCATGCCAAGAAATCAGAGGCATCTGGTTTCTGTTATGTCAATGATATCGTGCTTGCCATCCTTGAATTACTGAAGTAAGTTTATGATGGGAACAAGATAAAATTGTAGAGTGTCAAATTCAAGTATTTAAATGTTTGAAGATACGAACTGTAATTATTATTTCAGTGAGATTTCATAGCCCATGTTAAGCCTGTGCAGTTTCAATTAAGAAAACTCCAAGGTCTTCCTGGTTTGGCTTGAGCAAGAAGTTTAAATAAAAATACAGGCAAGCTGAAAAGATAACTAATAATAGGAGGTAGGTTTAAAACAGATATTTAGAAGTACTTCTTTACACAGAGGATAGTGAACTTCTGGAACTTGCTACTAGAGGAGGCTGAAGGAAGCAAACAGCAACAACAGATTCAAAAACGAGATTAGACATAATCATGGACAAGAGGTCTGTAAATAGACATTAAAGATCCAAACAGTGATGCACTCTGTAGTACTTACAGTATATGTAGTATATTACAGTATATGCTGTAATTCTAAATATATGTAGTATATATACAGTATATGCTGTAATTCTAAATGGTGGGGAAGCACTAGGGTAGCAGACTTCAGAAAATGGACAGACTTGTATGATTTCTGTAAATGTTAATCTCCCATTGCTACTCCTGGGGACAGAACAGTGGGCTAGATGAATCGCTGCCCTGACCCCTTAAGGCACTCATTATGCTCACAATTACACACCCATTTGTTTTCTCAGTATGCCTACTTCTTTCCTATCATTTGGGTCTTTGTTAAACCAAACAGGAATATTCAAGGAAGATCATGGACTGAGCTTCCTTAGATTGTTAAATGAATTAATGCGGCTGTTATGAATAAATAATGAAATAACAGCTGTGCTGCTGTGACTGCAAAATAAGAAATTAGAGGAGTGATGAAAAAGTTATCATATAATAAACTTCAAGCAGTAATGCTTCACTAAAATTTCAAATCCTGAGTGTTACTTGTACTGCTTCAGGGGAATGTGTCCCTTCTAGTAACACATAAATCTAATTTTTTTCAAAAAAATATTCTAGGTATTTGACTCTTGTGAATGGAATAGCTGAGTCTGCTGGTGAGGGATGGGTGAAGCATCTGTAATCTGGAAGTCTTTTTTAAAGATGGAAAAAGTTTCTGAAGACCCTAACAAAGTATAGACTGGATGTCAGGAAAAAAAATATTCACTGAAAGGGTTATGAGCCACTGGAATGGGCTGCCTAGGGAAGTGGTTGATTCCCCATCCATGGAGGTATTTAAAAGACGGCTAGATGGGGTGCTCAGAGATATGGTTTAGTAGTGGACAGGTACGGTTGGACTCGATGATCTCAAAGGTCTGTTCCAACCAAGCGATTCTATGATTCTATATTAAGACATTAATTTTAGTGTACAGCATATATTCATGATCTGTCTACAGTCTAAGAAAAGTGACAGGATTTTCTGTGGTCCAGTCTTGAATTTTTTAGCTTAATGTGCATGTGAAGGAAGGAAACTCTCAGATAGTTATGGGTTATGTAACCATAGGAAACTGTCCTGTTCAGTGTCTTGTTAAGTGAAAAATCTTAGCCCAACTGAAATTATGGCTGCTGAGACTCACATTCTATAGCCCTATACAAAGCATGATGAAAATGCATCTTCTGATGTTGATAGACATTGTTCCTTACTGAGCAACATAGAATTTAAGGGATGCTTACTGTTGTTTTCAGTGCTCTGAGGCTTTGAACAACTGTTTTATTTATCCATCTCAAAGAAACTGATCTGAAACTTGCAGTATTTAAGGAAATTTTAAGTAGCAGTGTAGTAATTTCATGTTAATAGTAAGTGTGATACACTTGGAAATAAAGAGTGTGCTTATCTTTACAAGTTGCAGAGGTGAAGAAGAAAAGTTGATGGAAAATAAATATTTAAATGTATTTTTTGCGGGCTTATGGAACATGGCACTGTGCTGTTTGAAGCGTGCACTACAAGATGTTTTAGTGCAGACTGTTTGGCTAATTATTGAGAAGGCAGAAATAAATGCTCTGTGAAAGAGACAAATTCAGGAGATGTGAACAACAGAAAGTGATGTGAACAGATCCGCAAGATGTAGCTTCTGTGTAGTGAGACAACTTGGGGTAAATACTAAATACATTACATAAATTAGTTCCTTTCATTAGTATAAACTTATTTTCATTATTATCCAAACTGTTACTGAGAATTCTAAGAGCATATGGTAGCTTCAACCAAAATAATCAAAATGATCATAATCTCATATTTCAGTGTTTGGTTGGGTTTGTTGGGTTTTTTTTTTTTGTTTGATTGGGTTTTTGTTAGGTTTTTCCTTGTTAGGTATCAGTATATTATGAACGTAACGGATAACTATGACTTCTCATACATTATTTTCTTTCTAGGTATCACCAAAGAGTGTTGTATATTGATATTGACATCCATCATGGTGATGGTGTTGAAGAAGCATTTTATACCACAGATCGTGTCATGACAGTATCATTCCATAAGTATGGTGAATATTTTCCGGGCACAGGGGACCTTAGGGTAAGGTTGAACGTGAAATTTCATTAGGTGATAAATCCCCTCTTATTCTCTTCCTTCTAGATAGTGTTTAAGTACTTGGTTACAATAGCTGTGTCAATAATAATAATATTCAGCAGTAAGCTTTCAGAAAATATCTTAGTCTAGAGTGACAGATTTATTGAAAAACCTTAGGGGAAAAAAATACAGAATAGTGGGGAAGTAAATTATTCACTTCTACACAAAATCAACACTTTCGCTTCTGGATAAATTGTCTGAAATTTTAATTCAAATATGTAATTTAGTTCACTCATATTTTGGAAATGTCTTTAGGAAGACACTGTGGTGTATTTATAATTATTATCTCTACATTTCAGTTCTGCACATATAGTGAAAAAAGTAGCTGTTTAGAGACCGCATGGCTTCCAAACTTATTTCATATCCTAAAATAACTTTATGCTAGAGCTTTAATAGTCACAATGCTTCATCTACAACTTGAATTTACTGTATTCTATTTGCCTGGTATATAGTTGGCTCATTTTTGGAATATTTATGTCATAAAGCGTGGTTTGAGTTCTCATGATGCTCACTGCTGAAGAATTTTAGCATGCCCCACAGACAACTGTGTACTAAGCCTTATAGCTAGCTTGAGAGAGGGAGCATTGGCCTGTGAAGAATTATCATTTAAGCTGTTGTAGTATCTCTGGCAAAGCTGAGAATGGAAACCAATTTTCCTGACCCTTCATATTAATTTTAAGTAAGTTAATCATTCCTCGTGTTAGACATGTGTCCATTAGAACAGGAAATTGTTCCACTTCACAACTTGAAATAATATTTTAAGTATTAGGATTAATATGTTCCTAGCTTCAAACTCCTACATTAACCTCTTTTTATCAGAGGCGCTCCCAGGGTAACTCTTTCCTCTGGTATTACCACCTTTGTACATTAGTTTGTGCATACAGTTAGTAAATTTTTTAAGAATTGTAAACACCTCTAAAAAGTTGACCTACAAAAATGCTGTGTTGGGAAAGAATTCACTGTTTTCCTACTATCTTTAAATTGATTCAAGAGTTGAAGATATTTATGTTTCTGCTAACATTCCCGGAATACGTGCTCCCCAGTATGTTGATGATACCCAGAGGACACAAGAGTAAATGAAAGTTGAGCTTCAGTGGGGGACTAAGCATTCATTTCAGTGTGGTTGTTGGAGCTGAATGTTATTACAGTTGTTAGATTTTGTTAAACAGCTTTCTAAATTGATTTAGGTAGAAATGAGATTAGGAATTGTTTTTATCCGTGTAGGTTAACTTGACTGGCCACAAGGTGGTAGTGGTGCTTCAAACAAAAAGCAGCTCAGAGCAGGATGTTTATAAAGACAATCTGTTGTTGCTGAATTTGGCTAGGGTTTTTTTTTTTTTTTTTTTTTTTTTTAAGGGTTAGATATCTTGACTTTTTAGAAACAACACTTCCCGTTGACAGAGAAGTTTATGGATTCTTCACCTCACCACACCCAGGACAAAAGATTTAAAGATACACAGTTGAAATAAATAGAAGAATATTGTATGTTATTGGGATTTTTTTTTTTTTTTTTTAGCACAGTGTCAGTGACAAACAGTACCTCAGGCATGATAGCTTCTATTCTGTGCTGTAGCTAGTATTTTGAGATGAGCATTGTCTGCATAGAGACTTAAGCAGATTTTATTGCAATTATTGCATCCCCATAAGGAAAAAAAAAAAAACCCACAAACTTTTTCCTGTCTCCAGAGCTTGCAAAGCTAATTGAACTAAAGGGGGAACTAATTCTCTGAAAAGTCAATGTTCCTCCTGGAAGCCAGAGTTGTGCTTCTGCTCAACTTGTTCTGCCATTGCTGGTTATTTACATCAACTTTAACAGCTAAATCTTATCTTTGTTTTTGTCAGTGGGCTCCGTTGAAGCTTGTTTCTGTAATTCTTTTGTTAGTTGGTCTAGTTTGCTGATCAGGTTACGTTTATTTGATGCAGGAACAAATCATGCATCAACTGATGATTTTGTGATTACAGCTGTATCAAATGTAGTTGAATCTCATGGAGGTTGTCTGGTTCAGCTGCATTCATCCATTTTCTACTGAAGTATTGTGCAGTCTGAACTTCCAGTGTCCTTAGTAAATTATTTGACTTTCTACACATCTTAGATGATGTCACTAATCTTGTGTTATATATAGTGATATATACAGTTGAGACTGTAGTGCTATGTGGAGGTCCAGGTTATGTGATCAAATTTGATCCGTTGATGAATGGGCGACTACCAGAATGCTTGCAGAATTGTTTCTTGAGTGTTTATAACCAACACAAGTATCAGTTACAAAAAATATCCGTTGAGTAGCTCAGGCTGGAATGCAATAACCCTGTTCAGTGGGAAATTGTGTGAATGTTTGGCTTTGCTATGTTTTAAGATGAGATTGATTTAATGCTTGCTTTTTTTAATTAAAAATCTGTAAAGCAAGGTGCTATCACCTCAGAAAAATCAGCATCTGAAAGCGTTTGAGACATTCTGGATAACTGTCATGCTCCAAATCATCCAGAGTTGAATTCAGTGGAGGTCGTCAGTGTCACTAATCGTGCAACACTATGAAATGTTAATAATGTGCTGGAAGAAGGGGAAAAGGAAAAAAAAAAAAGTCAGCTGTTAACATTGTGCTTATGTTGCATTGGCCATTCCTGCCCATGTCCATGTCCCCCCCCAATAGAAGATAGTTACTGGGAGTGACATGTTACTGTTGCATTCACTGCTAAGGAGACTTTTTTCAGGAAGAGGTAAAAGTCCACGACTTTTTCAGTAGCTGGTGTTGAGAAGTTTAGTGTTTGTATTTCTGTGCCATCCTACTGGTGACTTGTAGATTTTCAAGGATCTTGGACCTGAGGTGTAACAGGTTAAATCTTACTGTCTTCCCCTCAGTATACTTTTATTAGTGGCAGACAACTGTTCTGTAAACTGTATCAGTTTGTCTGTCTTGGTGGTGACCTAAAGGGGAGAAATGAGAAGCAAGGATCTTCAGGTTTTGAGCTGATCATCAAAACAGATGGTGGATGGATTCAGGGTTTATTCACTGAGTTTTTTTGCACATAGTTTTTGCTTTTAATAAGTATGTTGTCCAGGAAAACTGGTAAGATAGACTACTACGGTTCCTGCCTTGTCACATTATGGAGCTGAGAACAATATACAAGTTTTGTTGGGTTTTTTTTTGTTTGTTTAAAAAGTCTCATTTTTTTTCAAGGGCACCTGTAAGTTTACTCTGATTTTTCGTCTCTCCCTTTTGCTGCAGCTAGTTCTGCATCCTGTATTTGGAGCAAAGAATATGGTTTTAAAAACCTTAAATCCAGATCTTCCGTACATCACCAAAAAAAATGACTATCGCCTTGCTCTTCTCAATTTTCTTGACTGTTTTTGCTTAACTGTTTTTACTGGGCTAAACTGATCAGTTATGTTTTATCTTTTTTCTTAAATCTTCAAATTAAAAAATCAAGTGTAATCACTGCAAATCTAGTCTTGGTGTACAAAACCTACACTCCAAAATTATTTTATGGGAGAATGGGAGTCAAGTGAAGTACTTCACCTCTTTTCCCCTTCCAGACATGAATAATGGTACAGAATAGTGCATCAGACTTGTGTAGAGTTCTTTCCATAATGCCATCATGTGCTTCTACGTATGTAATAAAACATTTGTCATCTTTGCTTATAGGACATCGGTGCTGGAAAAGGCAAATACTATGCTGTCAACTTTCCAATGAGGGATGGTATAGATGATGAATCATACGGACAGATATTCAAACCAGTAAGTACTTTAAAGTTCTCTGGAAAGATAATAGTTTCATTTTGTGTATTTATTTTTGTAATGCGAATTAACAACTTGCTGTTTTATATTGATTATAGATTATATCCAAAGTAATGGAGATGTACCAGCCCAGTGCTGTGGTATTACAGTGTGGAGCAGATTCACTGTCTGGTGACAGGCTGGGATGCTTTAATCTTACTGTTAAAGGTAAGCAGAAGAGCGTTGGTTTTTCTCGTCTGTAAATTTTTATTTAATAGAAGACTCTATCCTTCATACTGGTTTTTTGAGACACTTGTATGATGAGGACTGGAGTCTATGATTAATCACCTCTTTCTTTCCTGTACAAGGATGGCCAAAAGAAACCGAGAAGTTGCCTCTTTCTTTCTGTCCATCTGAAAAAGTTAAGAAGCTTCGTTTTCCATGTTCTTCCTAGCTACTCAAGTGATTCCCTTTCTTCTATGCACAGGCTTTCTGTAGCTTTAAAGCAATGTTCTGGAATGACAGTATGACAATAGTTGTCCTGCTGCAACATTTATTATGATAAGCAAATAAAAAAAACTAGTGGTTCATTTAGTAGGACTGCAGACACTAAATGTCAAATGCTTTGGGAGTAAAATAGGAATTACTGAAATCAGAATGCTCACTGCTTTGTTAAATGTATAGTTGTGTTTGTTACAGTGAGCCTTTTGTAAACATTTATTTTTATTAACTTTTATAGAATTAATTTATTTTCATATTACTTTCCTACCTAAAAGCTTGATTTTCAAAATTGGGTTGAGTTATTAATTTAACAAACTATTACTATTATTATTGCAATTTTATTTATTTTTTTTTTTATTTGATAAAATGTTAAAAGTATGTTGAACTTTTGCTTACCCTTGAATCCAGCATGTTTAAATCATTCATTTTCTGGATTTTATTGATTTTGTGTTTTCTAAATGAGGCAATTAGAGTTTGGTAGGCAAAATTATGCAGTATAGTATCTGTCGGGTCTGCAGTGTTTCAGGGTTCTTTTCTTGATTTGCACCAGGTGGCAAAGCTACTTCAGTTGCCCATACAGCTCAGATTTTTTTCCATCTTACATATCTTGGAAACCAAGAGAGCTGCTACCTCCTACAGATGCCTTTCAGTATGCTGTATCTCCCTGGAGTGTGTACTGTCTTGGCACCAGTTCACTCTGTAAGCAAGACTTAGCAACCTCTAATACAGGTTCAAATTTAGAAGTAGAAAGGACCGAATACTGATTTTCTGTTTTCTCTCCTTCCTCCCTTGCATTTGACTGAGAAATTGTCACTAGATGTCTCACTGTGTATTGACATCACTTATGAAAAGACAAAACGCTAAACACTTCAAGTGCACTTCAGAACAGCAACAATAGACATCATGCAAAATTTCTGAAGACCGGGGTGGATAATGTTTGATGTGTTTTGTACATTTCTTATCTATAGATCTTGACTTCTTGTGAGGTTGTGCTTAGCTCTAGAGGGAGAGAGTTCTGTTTTACTTAAATTTATTCAGTTCTTACTTCATAAGTGTGACTGCATATATCTGATTAAATAGTTCATTATATATTTTCCTGTTCAATAGATATTTTGAGTATATTGTCAGCTCTTTTTGTGTTTGACAGGTCATGCTAAATGTGTGGAAGTTGTAAAGACTTTTAACTTGCCATTGCTGATGTTAGGAGGAGGAGGATATACTATTCGTAATGTTGCTCGATGCTGGACGTATGAAACTGCTGTTGCCTTAGATTGTGAAATTCCTAATGGTAAATATTAATACTCAAATTAATATTTTATTAAGAAAACATTATGGGAGGATTTAAGTGAACAGATAACAAATATTTCTATAGCTAACTGTAATGCATCAGTCCAGAATAAACTATGTAGAAAGCTGTTCTTAGGCTTTGGCCAATGAATTTTCAGTATCTTGGGCACTAAATAAACTTAAGCATTGGGGGCTTTTTTTATGCCTTGGTAAAAGCTTTAAATGGATCATTTTTGGAAAATTAAAAACATATAAAACTTACAGAACCTTACTTGTAGCTATTTTTAATATGAATGTGGTCAGTATGATAGGATATATACTGTGTTTTGACTGTAACTGCACAGACGTGTGTATGTTGGGCACCACAGAAATGGTATTCACGAGAAAATGGGTATGCGAGTGTCCATCTTACATAATTAAATGTAACCATTTCTTCATTGTATCTATGACTTAAAGTAACTATGAAAGTATATTGATTTCCACTCTTCCATTTGACTCAATTTTGACTGTACAAGCTATCTTTAAAAAAGTTTAAATCAAAAAAAGCAATAGTGGACTTCTTTTGAATAGTTGAATAGTGAAGTAATTTCTCTGAGGAAGATCCCCAAAGATCCTGCACTCCCTTTACTTCTGGACAAATATACTTCTGGACATATTTTTGGAATGCCTTTTTATAAAATTAATATTTGGACTGGTTTGTTGCACATCAGTCATGGTAGTTTTCATGTTGGTTTTCAACTTTTGCTGATAACCTTTTGCTATTCATGTGTCTCTTACTGGATTCATAGTGTTCTGACTTCAGTGGAATGCTGCTGTCAGTGAGAAAAGAATATTTGGACAGTACCTTTCAAGATATATATTTTCCATTTTGCACATCAATATGTATTCTTTGCCAGCCAAAGCTTTTGAAGATACAGTAGTATTTCCTTATCTTGGGACTGTTTTTCCATTAGCATGTCCCATTCAATGGATAGATACGAAGTTTTTTGGATTTTTTTTTTTTAACATTCCTCTCAACTTCGTGGTTCCCTGTCATCTTTAATCTGTTCTGAGAAAGAACAGTGCATTTTGAAATGTTGTAATAGCAACTTAATCTTCCTGTCTCCTTTCCATCCACCTAACAAGATCACTTATCTTGTAATAATCCTAAATGAAGAAACAAGACAAAGGGTTCAATTAGAAGTGAATTTCTGTGTCTTATTTCTTAAGGAGTCTAGTCTCTTTTTTAGATTTCTGTTATTTTATCTGGGAAGATACAGTCGTATTCAATATAAAATACTACCGTTTTCCTGGGTATGGAGTTTTCATCAACTTCATTTTGGGGATTAGATGTTCCAGTCAGGCCATCATTATCTGTGAAAATACAAAAAGGAGGTGGGGGGGAAGGGAGGGAGGTAGCAGACAGACACTGACAGGAGTCACTGAACCACTGTACAGCACTTAGCATGCATACTGAAATAGCTGTGACCTTCAGGCTAGTGATATTATATATTTTCCTGAAGGAATATTTTGAATGGCTCACTTAAACCTTTCAAACTGGACTAACTTTGAAAACAGCTATAAAAAATCATCAGTTGATTTTATCTTTTTTGTGGAAGTAGCATTTTCAATTATTTTACCAAATTTTTTAGTTATGTTGTTCTAGTGTATGTTTTAACATGATTACAACAGAACTTTCTCTCGCTCTTTGTATTTTGCCAACAAATTTAAGTTCATCTATTGAATAATTCAGAGGAAAAATGCTGAACAGTTCAGGCAGTACTCAAGTATTATTGCTTACCTGAATGCTTCAGGTTTGATAGTTTGCTAACTAAAATCCTATCAAAAATACTATTGTATTTAAAATGTTTAAAATCTTTTTTAGGTCACAAAGTTGTCTTTTGTGTTTTGGTTTGTAGAGTTACCATACAATGACTACTTTGAGTATTTCGGACCAGACTTCAAGCTTCATATTAGTCCTTCAAATATGACTAATCAGAACACACCAGAATATATGGAGAAGATCAAGTGAGTACTGATTACCTTATCTATCAAGTAGGTCATGTGGATCACATTTCTCCAGAGGTTTAATTGTTAGGCAGTTCTGAAAACTGTATGCCTTTCTCTATAACACGCTAGAAATGAGTACTTGAATAGATTTGACATGTTTTTCATTTCTGTCAGTACCTCAGAAGAGGTACTTTTTGAAAGTTTGTTCCTGCAACAGTATGTAGTCCTGTGGCTATAAATAAGAAAATTTAAGACCTAGCTTGGAGTTTTACTTTTTCCAGCAACTATAGAGATGACTGTTTTACTTGGCTTCCCACTCTAACTTTGTAGAAAGTTTATCCCATCAGGAAAGAAGCTGGTATGCTGTGATGATTAGGATTTGTAATTCTCAGCTCCATGTCTAAACATGAACAGAGATTGTCGTTTTTTTGGCTGTCAGCTGTGAAAATAAAAAGTCATATGTGAGCTCAGACATCCAAAACTGTGGAAAGATAGTGATACGTGTGCAGGCAATTGAGTGTGGTTTGACAAATCCGCAAGGTTTGAGAAGCGCTCGTTGCCAAGACACGTACGTGGTTTTAGCCTGTGCTGCTTCTGATACTTAGTTTATTCCTCCTCAAATCCTGAAGGTTTGGTTGTAAACAAATATTTTGCTTCAGGGATGGAGTAATGCATACATACAATAAATTCCGTACTGAACTGATAAGAGATAATTTGTTAGCTTGAAGTACTCTTCTTACTGATGCTTGTCCCTGTTTTGGTTTAAAAGAATAAACCCCCACCCCTACCCATGTTTAATAGGCTGTTAACAGTGCAAAGGAATTATTTTGGTTATTAAAAATAGCTGAATAAAGATGTGAAACTAGCTATATAAGTTTTCCAGTACTACTATAACTTGTAAAACTTTCAAATTGCAAAATTCACCAAAGCAGTTAAAATACTAAATTTTGAAATGGCTGATGTATAGACTGTGATTTGTATTTAGAGCAGAAATATATAAATCACAGTCAAATGAAAGGGTTTTGGTTTATAACAGTGTGCAAGGGGGAGAAAACCCACCTATTTTTCATTGATGTAATTCTTCAAAATTTCTCTGTAGTACTAGTGCTCCAGCTAGTGATCTGCCAGGCTGCTTGCTGTATATCGTATATTTTTGAGCTTTTGTGGTACAAGTAGGCTGCAAAACTTGATTGTTCTTTAAAAACAGATCCCTGGGCACGATTGTGTGTGTTCTATTGACAGAGATACAATCTTACATTCTGTGCTAGCACCCACAAGAAGAACAATGACCCATCATTTCAGAGAATCCTTCTTCAGTTAGTTGTATGCTTTCACAGCACCTAAATTTAGGGGATTCCCTGCATTGGCAAAACTGTTTTGCCAGGTCCTGTGACTGGAACAGAGGCAAAGACCATAAGGATTGAAAAAAAGCACTGGTAACTCTTCAAATTGGACAGAATGATACTGAGATAGTTGTTACAAATGGTAATATTTGATGCTTGCCACACCTTTTTCTCTCGTTGGGCTTCTTTGGAATGGTAGTTTTAATTCCCAAGAGAATCACAGAATCATGTTGAACCTTTAAAGGTTATCTAGTCCAAACCCTTTGCAGTGAACAGGGGCATCTTCAACTAGATCAGGTTGCTCAGAGCCCCATCCAACCTGACTGTGAATGTTTCCAGGGATGGAGCCCAGTGTCCTTCCAGTTGCTGTACGTGGTGCTTTGGAATACAGGGTCCATCGCATCAGGTTGCTTAGACAGGAGACAACTTCTCTCTGTTCTCAATAAGGAATCGTATCCAGATGGATCGCTTTTGACCCTGAAGTCATTGACACACACAGTGTGTTAATCTTCATGCTTTAATTGTCTGTCTTTCTTTCTAAGAAACTAGACTGTAGTTTATTATCCTATTTGATACTCCAGCTTATTAAGACAGAGCAATACTGTCACTTGGTTCAGCCCAAGTGGGCAGTACTTGTGCTGACTCTGTAAAGAATTGAAGATTAAAGTTGATTAAAATAAGTGTATGAAAGTTCAAAGAAACTTATGTTAATGTGTACTGTGGATACTCATAATCTGTTAGGGATGGAAAACTTCCAGAATTTGGCTCTTTTTTTTTTTTTTTAATTAAATGAAGCAATTGCTCTAAGACAAAGTGGGTTAACTTTGAATGCAGAGTTTTCAGAAGTAAAAAAAATATCGAAGGAAATGCTACTTCTGTGCAGTAATAACTTTCCTTGTCTGTTACTTGGCAGGCAACGCTTATTTGAAAACTTGCGCATGTTACCTCATGCCCCTGGTGTACAGATGCAGGCCATTCCTGAAGATGCTGTTCATGAAGACAGTGGAGATGAGGATGGAGAAGATCCAGACAAACGCATTTCTAGTAACAAATATCTTTTCATGATAGAGCGTGTCCAAGTAGAGTCTCTTTAGGTTTAATTGTTTAGAACCGTAGTCCTAGTAGTGCAGTACTGGAAGATTGGGAGTTTTGCTTCCCGTGTAAAAACTTTTGCCACTGGCCTGCCAGTTTTGCTGTTCTTAAGGTGGATGCCATCTGTGCACAAATCTGTACCTGTTAAAGGGGTCTAAAGAACTGCTGAAAAAATGCAGGTTTTTTGCATCTTACAAAACGTTCTGGCTCTTTCAAATCTAAAATAGGTTCTCCAGAAGTTTCAGATGGATTGTAGCTAAGCATATTCAGGACTTAGTTTCTGCCTTTTGCTATTTACAAAAAAGTAATGTTAAAGTAATGTAAAGTGAGACACTTTTCAAAAAAAAACAAACTAACTTGATTTGCTGTTTTTGTTGCAAGAGAGAGCTTTTCCATACTTGCAACGCTACCCTTCACTTTATAACTGTCAGCTTTTATATGGACAATGAGTTGTTCTTCAGCTACAACTAAGAGTTTCTTGCTACATTTAACCTTTTTTGATGGTGAATGAAGTAATTGTATAACCTCTTATTGATGCACTGATCATTTTCTGAACTTTTGAAACCATGTTTTCTCCTGTGATTTAGATTTCAGGATTTTGAAATTCATCTGATACATGTTAAAATACTCCCACCTTCCTTCTGTGTCTCTGTAAACCTATTTTCAGAAGTTATTGTGAGAGTCCCAAAGTATCTTGAAAGACAGTATTTTTATCCATAATTTAGTTCATCAGCATTAAATGATTATAGTTATTATTCATTCTTAATTTGGTAGCTCTTTCTTATTAGGCCTATTGTAGTTGAACTCTATGCTCAATTAATTTCATAACTCTGAATCCTAGTTCGAGCATCTGATAAGCGCATAGCCTGTGATGAAGAATTTTCAGATTCTGAAGATGAAGGGGAAGGTGGACGACGAAATGTTGCAGATCATAAGAAAGGAGCAAAGAAAGCCAGGATAGAGGAAGACAAAAAAGAGACAGAGGACAAAAAACCAGGTAAGACTCTGGTGTGATTTCATCCTATATTTTAGAACTGCAAATGTCAGTTCTGCCAAGAGAAAGATACATTTCTGTTAACAGTTAATTAGCTGTTGAGATTACGATTTATTTTTTCCATCATATTTCAGTTTCAAGATACAGCTATTCACACTAGAATAGTTATTTTCAGCCAAGGGTTATTGTTGCTTCCCCAGAAGCTTGAAATCTTAAACTAGGGATTTGTTTAGTTTAATGAAAGCAGGGATAAAAAGGGTTCGTTCTTTAAATACGTTAGACAGAGAGTTTGTTTCTATGGGGTCAGCCAGCTGGTTTTCTCTGAAACAGAAGCTGGGTAGGTTTCTGGTATAGTGTAATTCCAAGGACTTCCAGCTTTCCCAAGAACAAGCTACATCTTAGGGCTACAGGACTACCACCTGGAGCTCAGGGGAAATCCAGGTCTCATTACTGCATAGGATCGATCATTATGGCCAGTGAAGAGATACTTGCCCTGAGGTATTTTGAATCACTTGATATTGTGTCCAGATCACTCCTTTGGATGGATGCATTTAACACTGTGTGTTACTATATAACCAGTGCCTTCTTTTAAAAGCTAGTTCTCCCTGGCTGGGAGCATTTTTTTTTTTTATTTTATTTTATTTTTTTTAAGGTAACTTTTTTTCCTTTGCTTTTTTTCCTCTGAAGTCTTAAGGTTTTCTTGCATCTTTTGGTATACTTAAAATCTTGTTATTTTTCAGATGTTAAGGAGGAGGATAAATCAAAGGACAACAGTGGTGAAAAGACAGATGCCAAAGGGTAAATCCTAATTAATTAATAATGAATGTCACCTTTTTGAAGAGTGTTTATTAACGTAAAATATTATATAGTATTGATTTCTGTAGAGATCACTTTCGGTTCCTCATAATAGTGAATATTTTAGACTCATGACAGTAGTAATTCAAAATTGCATTTTGAAAACAGTTAATTGAAAAAAATGAAACAACTTAATGGTTTATTTTTGCCTTTGTACAGAGCAAAATCAGAACAGCTCAGCAATCCTTGAACAAAAGATAGCCTCTCATCACTTGCAGAACAATACTAGAATTGGAGAGTACCTAAAAGAAGAAAAGTTTTCGTATTGAGAGAGACTGCTGATTTCATTTTGTACTATTTGGCATGGACCGTATTTATTTTCAAAAAGGCTTTGTTCTGTTTTTTGGCAAGTTGTATTGTGAATTTTCTAATTATGAGGCATAAATTCCTTTCTTCACCATGCTTTATGTAATAGTATTTAAAAATGGATGTGAGTTATTATGTTAAATGTCTAAACTGATCTATTAAAGTAATTTGCCTTTCCTGAGCTGATTTTACCTTTTTTGTAATTTTATCTTTATTAAAAAAAAAAAAAAAAAATTGTACTTGGTTGTCTTTTGTCCATCATTGAACTACAGAGAGGAAAAACTCCATATAAATTAGGCAGACTTACACTTCTTTGAGTAGCTAATGGATTTAAATGGACAGTGGGTGAACACACAAGTTGAACTGTGTTGCTTTCATCAACTTCACACACTTCAGTGGCTTCTGCATGGGACGCAAACAAATGCACTGAAATATGAGTACAGAGGACTTGAAAAGGCTGAGTAAATGGGTGAAGAGTTGTTGGAATAAGGTGGTTCATGACTTGTACTGTCCCAAGAACCTTTCCCACCATCAGAACCTACCCAAAAGACTGATTCATTTGCTGTTGACGAAATTTATATATGGTCATCTTTCAAAGCTTGCAAGATAGGAGGTGAAAGTTTGGATTTAATTTATAACCCATTCTGATTTTTTTACAACTATGAGCAATACAAAACTTTATCCCCCTTAAAAATAAAGATTTTTATTGCCTGCTTTCTTCTTTGATTCATTAGTTAGTTCTGGTGCCTCAATTGGAAGAGAGAACTGAGTGTACACATTCCTTTTCCTTTTTTTTTTTTTTTTTTTTTCTTTCTCAATCTACAACAGTTGTCTTACAGCTTTACATTTAAGGACTTGCACAAGCTTTGGTCCCAAGATTTCAGAGCAGTGAGCACCGAAGTTTGAAGAGATGCATTGCTACCCAATTTTATGTTTTTTAATAAGAATCTTACTACTTTTTTTTTTTTCTTTTTAGCCTATTCTCTTTCCATAAAATTCTGGGATTGTGATCCTTAGCCTAATTCATTACTTTATGTTAAAATTGCAATGGACTACTTTCAATTATTTGTGCATTTTTTTTCCTGTCCAAATGGAAGGAAATATAAATATTCACTGGAGGTCCTTCTGCAGGCATGTCATGTGTTGACTAATTTGACTTTTTTATTCCAATGAGAATAACTTTCATTAAAACTAGGACTTCTTGAATATGTAGGAGGGGAAAAGTTTTGTTTTCTTAATGTCTTTTTAGTATGTGTTTGGGGTTGTTTTTTTTTTTTTTTTTTTAGTGAGAAATTTAATTAGAATGAATTAAAAGGTATAGTTTATAGTTTAATTTCACGTGATGAAAAAAGGATTAACTCCCACCTCCTCCTCCCCAAACCCCAATTTTTTCAAAAAGTTAAAATCTTATTTTAATCTTCCTGAACATTTCATCTTGGAGTCTCTTCCATTTGGACTCTTGGGTAAATTGATAAAGGTTACATCCTTAAACATGCAGGGAGAGATATAGTGGAATTTTTCAACACCTGTGTTTTAGTGCTTTCTTCTTCCTGTCAGTAAAGTACCTGTAAGATTCCCATTAGGGTTTGTATGATGTATTGAAAAATCATATTTAATTTTTTTGCTGCAGTTCAGTCAAGCCGACCAGTGCTTCCCTATCTCACATTTGCATAATAATCCATTTTAATAGTAAATTTGCCCAATGATTTAAATACTGTGCTAACTTGTTCCTATATATGGCTACAGAAAAGCCTTACAATTTTGTTTCAGTAGTATGAACTCTTAAGTGCCTGGTTCAAGTCTTTGATTGTTACCTTTTTGACTGAATTTTAGCAAGAAGATGGTAATACTCTGTAGCTTAAGATGCTGTTAATTTTAAATAGTTTGTGGGTTAATGCCTGGTTCTGTTGGGAATGAAGAATAAGTATGTGAATAGAATTAATTAATGGACTGAAATACAGTATTTAAGAGGACAAAATAGGTTTGGGTTTGGGGTTTTTTTTTTTTCCTTTTTTATATGACTGTTAGTGTCAGTAGACTTTTTGACATGTCAGAGTTTTTGCTGGACTGAGAAACTCTTCACTCCCGTATTGCCTGTATGGTAAAGCATTGCTTCTTTTTTTTGTTTGTTTTGTTTTGAGTGGGGATAGTTAAGGGACAAATTCTGTAGAACCATGCTCTCATACTCTGGCCAAATGGTGTGTTTGTCTAGTCTGTTAACTCTGTCAGAATTGGACCAGCTCACCTTCTTTTTTTAAGAAAAAAGAAGAAAAAACCTGTCAATAATCCTTACAGCAACAGCCTACCCCTTCTGCATGGGGGTAGGGAGTTTGCTGTGAAAACTAGTTTATTTGAGCTTTCAGTAGACCATAGTGCTCTCTGGACACCTCTTGGAACATCCAGAACTTCAGAGATGCTTTTTGTAACCTGAAGAGGTTTGGGGAGGACTTTTTCAGTTCTTGATTGAGCTCTGGATTTGGAGGCAACATCTGGGAGCAAATGTGTAGTTTCCCATGTGAATCTAATACCTGCTAGCTCTCTAGAGCAAAGAGGATAAAAGTTGGATTTAGGAAACTGGTAAAGGACTGTAGGATTGTACCAAGAGGGTGGGAAGAGATCAGTGTCTCAGTAAGTGTCCACTGAGACTTGTAAGGAGTTTGATACTCAAATTTTGTTACAGAAGTTTTGACTATAGAACTGAAGGTAATATAATGTCTGTATTTGCAGCGTATGTACATCTTAGTATTAATTTCTAAGTTGTTATATACCTTGTTCATGTCTATTACAGGGTTCTTTTTCAAGTAACCTGTAATCTCTGCCACCTTTACAAGTAGATCAAGAACTATTCTTCATTAGCTGGATTTCCCAGATACAGGCATTGGAAAGATCCAAGCTTCTGACTGGCTCACTTCATCATGAAGCAGCAAAATGTGGAGACCTGAATGTAGGGATGAAATCCAGGAATATGTGTGATACTAACCCGCAACTCACTCAAGATAAGTGGATAAATGATAATGAAGATAAACCATCCTCATTTATTGAAAATTAAAATGCTACTCATACCCTGCTGAGCATTGATGAGTATCTCTTCTATTATTAAAGGGAGGTATAATATTAAAATGTGTAATTTTATGTTTGTATGTAGACTCACTACTAGGGCAGCTTTCCTTGAATTAACTATGCAAGTTCTCTGGACACAAGCTTTTGATTTCCTCACCACCACCCCTGCCCTTAGGAAAAGCTGTTGCTCACAGATTTTACTATTTCCAGTGCTTTGTGTAAAGTTACTTTTATACTTTGATTTTATGCCTGGAGGAGAGAAGTTTCTTTCCCTTGTTCTTAAAGAACTGATCAGTATTTCATGCAAAATTTAGCTTTACCTATCCAATAAAAGATTTTTTACTTATTCCAAACACTGACAGTCACCATCCAATTTAAAAAAACCTGAAAGCTAAGAATAACAATAGAATTTTTATTTTTTTAATGTTCATGTTGGCTATATAATGCTGAAGGGCTTTTTATTGTTTTTTTTCTTGTATTTCATTTATTACTACTGTCTCCATTCTTTTATGAAAGATCTTGTAGAACGTTTTAAATTGTTGTCACTTCATAAGGAGTTTGTGAATCATTTGTCATAGAAAGAGCTTGGGATACTCAAGAGTATTTCCAAAATGCAGTATTCAAATATTTTACAGGCTGGTCTTTGGTGTAAACAACTACTTTCTCCTCAGGCAGAAATATGAGATGTGCCTATTTCATGAGCTGCAGTACCTGTATTAAAACATTCTTTGAAACACTTGCTGTAGGTCTCTGTCCAGACAGAAACAGATTTTTGCATTGTTAACTTCTCATTGTTCAACAGGATTATAAAGATGAATTAATGTCAACAGCTATTTCTTGGGGAGGGGTGGCAGAAGGGTCAGGATTTTTTTCTTTTGATTTGGATTCCTTCTTCGGTTCTGTTCCCCAAGTGACTATGCAATGTTTGGCTGGTCTTTCAGGGAGGGCAGAAGTAACTGGAGAGGAGTAGCCCTTTCCTTTTAGCAGAAGACCTACTGCAGAATTGACTTGAAATTGTGGCCAGAAACTTGAATTTATAACATGGTTTGCATTTATTATGTATTTGCAAGCCCCGCTGAAAATACATTTCATATACTCACAGCTTCCTCTTCTTTCAGTAAATGGCATTTTGGGAACATGATTTTGTGTGTGGGAAGAATAAAAAAAAAATCTGAAAGGGAAGTCAGAGTCCCAGATTTCTTTTGCCCAGAGCCTAGAATTGCCTGCTCCTTTTCACATCTGTGCTAGTGGTTTAAGATAGATAAAGTGGCTCTAAATAGACAAAATTTCAGTGGGATTTAGAAATCTATAAACTGAACTATATTAGAAAGGATTAATATATATATGTTTAATAGATGCTACAAACATATAGTCTGTAAGGTAGTTTTCAGAGCATAGCAGCAGAAGTAGTACCTATTATCAATAGAGTTACTGACTGGGGTGGTTTTATTAAAAAAAAAAAAAAAGTAGTAACTTGTAATAATTACCTATTTATGAAGTGAAGATGTCAAAAATGGAGACTGATGTTTGACCGTATTTGGTCATGTTATAATTCACTAGAAATTATTGAAAGCTGACTTAAACAAAATTGTAAATGCAAATGTAGGCATCTGTTCTTGGATATGGCTGAAGCACTGGCAAGAACGGTGTATTTGCAGAAGGGAGGGGATCAGGTGAGCTACAGCCATTGCCCTTGTTCCCTTTGCTGCTGTTTCCTCTGCACCACCATGTTCCCCATCCCTGGAAAGAGAGTAGCTACAATCTCTTCCCCTTTATGGCTGTCACTGAGATAGTTTTACACCTGAAAATGGTTCTTTAACTCACTAAAACTATGAATGGATGCAGCCATTTTCTCCTAAGTGACAGTTTTGCTACTTTTTTTCTGTTAAAAGAATCCTTCAAATTTTTTTTTACTTTTTTTCTGGCTCACTTTTGTCATTCTGTTTGGTCATATCACCTCTATAAGAGCACATGCAAATGGAACAGGGAATCATGTGAGCTTATTTAAAAAGAGCTTATATACCACAGTCAGTAGTAAATTTAGTTGAAGTGTTTAATGCTTTTCAACTTACCTTAGAGAATACCATACCTTTTTGAAATGGCATTTGTTGTAAACAGATGACCTGGTACAACTAGCTATTGAAGCTCGATAGCAACAGGCAGAAATAAAGGATAACTTCCTAGATTAGAAACTTGTATTAATAATAGTCTAGGCCTAATGTTTTCCATGATCATGCTGCCAGAAGAATGAGGAGAGAGAGAGGGGGAAAAAAGAAAGAAAAAAAAAAAGCTGTGGGCAAGCTTTAAGTAATTCCATGTTGCAGTTGCCAAACCAGATCCACATGGATAATGCATATGCTGAATTGCTCTTTGTTTTTTAAATCTATTTTAAAAACTTTCTTTATGTGATGCTGCTTTTTTAACAATATTTGATTCCATAAAATGCCCCAGAGACTTAGTTGGTGGAGGAAAAAATTCTATATCATTGCAGATTGTATCATGCTGCTGTATAAAGCCTAAAACAAAATTGACTCAATATTTTAAAAGCAGTTCCTCTTTGTTTTCTTTTCTTTTTCAGGCCAACAAGCAATTGAAGACAGACAAATCAGTATTCAGGCTTGAAGTGAAGGGAAGATCAGAGTGAGCGAGAAGGGTTATGAGTCAGAAAACCACGCTGTTGTGTGGCTTACTGAGAACCCATTCGGTCAGGAAGGTTTTTAAACACAATAGCAACATTCTTTTAAAGTTTCTACTTAGTACCTTTCTGTGGAGACCAAAATTATGAGGGAGATTTCTGACAGCTCAGATGGGAAGAAAAAGACTTGAACACTACAGATTATTAAATGGAATCCTTTTCTGTGCTAACAGTCTTCATGTTAACCTTTTCATTATGTGAATGAATGGGGCATGCTTCTCTACTTGCATCACTGTGCAGGGTTTTCTGGTTGTTTCCTTTCTCTTCCTTTTTTTTTTTTTTTTTTTCTATTTTTTGGCACTGTCTTTTCATTCCATGGTCAGTGAGTGGTAACACACTGAAAAGAATCCATGAATAGATAGTGTTACTGTAACTGCAGATACATATGTTAGCAGTCTAAGAAATTGCATTATGCACCTATACATCAAAAACCTGCACACTCTCCTTTTTTTTAAAAGAAAAAAAAAACCTGGATATTGCTAGAATTACCCTGCAGAATCTTACATGCTTCTTCCACCTAAAGGGAAACATTACAACCAGTAAAGGTGGCACATTCTCATCAGACCACGGGTTGGTCTAAACCATTGGCAGCACAGGAATGGAAGGTAAATACCTGTTCTCTCTACCCACAACCAGCACGAGCTCGTGACTCCGTGTGTGCACAGAGCATGAGAAAAACAGTGCCTTGGTCACTGGTGCTGAGGTCGCAGCTTTGTGTTTTGCAGAAGTAGGGATTTATGCTGTATGTGTTGGACATATGGGATGAGGAAGAAGCACCACTAAAAGGCTGTGCTGCTCTGCAAACCTTGGGGAAGGTCTCTTGTATGTGGTACCTTTAACGGAGCTTGCTTGGCTTTCAGCAGCAGTCTAAGGGGGACAATACGGGTCTCTGTTTAACCTAATTTGAACTTTCTCTTGTTTACCTCTTGCAGGCTGGTGTTTCTTAGCCTGGACTGCATGCAGGGGACAGCTCTAAGACTCTCATAATATTGTAAAACCAATTTTGTTTTGAAACCCACTTAATTCTTCATGTCTATACCTAAGGTTATGTTTGTTGTGTCAGAGGGAAGCAGGTTTGGAGGAATTTAAAAACCCAACACCTGGTATCTGTGGAAGCCTTTTCTGGTCTTTTTACCTTACTAGATGTTCCCCATTCCCATATGAATGGTGCCTTAAGTCTTAAAATGATGGATTAAATTTAAGATATGAGCTATTTTGGGTCCCTAATCTGAAAAAGCCTTTTGGGATTTGATGTTGAGAGGCAGATAAACAGCAGTTCTGCAAATCAGCACCTCCAAATGAAAGTTGCTATGGAGAGCATGGATATCTTTTAGTTTCTAAATTGATGAACTGAAATTTTGGAACATGAGTTAAGCCTTTGTGTGACAGCAACAATGATTAGTTACCACATACGTGCCTCTTCTGGTTTCTCTGTGCTGTGTGAAGGCATGAAAAGCTTCTTTACAAATTTATATTTTTAAGATTAGAAGTATTTCCAGTACTTTTACAAGTCCACTTCAGTATGGGCGTATTTTTTGTTTTCTCAGGTTGCTAAGTTGTCCTCTGAAAGCGGGCTAGCAGAATTGTAACACAGGTCTTGGCATGTCCCTATCGCGTTCATTGTTCGTGTGTGGTAAGCATGTCTAGGCAAGCTACCGTGCATGATACCATGACTGGTTTGGCTCTTTGAGGCCCAGAGTGATACAAATCTTGTCAAATGGTTGGGGTAGCTCCTGTAGGGACAAGTGCTGAGATAGACCACAACAAAAGGTGTGTCGCTTGTAACACGCTGGCTTGAAATGACCTTGCTCAGCTTTCAGTAGCAGTCTTGCCAGGACAGAGTTCAGTGCAGGCTGATTTAAAATTAGGTCTTTGGTAGACTGGGTAGCGTGTGTATAACTGAAACAATGCTTTTGAGGTGCTGGCTGAATGTATCCCAGCAGCAGGGAGTTAAACTCTAATGTAAAACTTGAAACTGACATATGCGATATAGAAAGGAAATAGATAGACGGGAAATTTGGTTGTTGTTGCTGGTCACATCAGAGGGTGCAACAATAGGACTCACTGTTAATTCTGGAGACCTTGCTTCACCAGAGCCTCCTTCTCCCCCATAGCAGTTTTATCTGTGCTTGTTTAAAAACAAGCAGGTCCCACCTGTGCAGTCCCAACCATGGCACTTCCTACTTGAGCTTTCCAATGAGAGGATATGGGAGTTACCAGGAGTACTGAACCCTGCGAGCAGAGCCTTTGGGTAAGATATTTATGGAGTTTCAGATGGTGCAAGGTTAGTTAGGCTGCACTCCTCTGTTCCCTTTCTTTTGGTGGATCACTTCTGTTTGTGGGGCAGCATGCAGCTTAGTTCTGCTCCATGTGCTGTATGGGCCGGTGGGCCTGACCAATTTCCTTTGCCCAACCAGAACCTGGAGTCATTTTGGGAAAGCACAAATCTGTGTCTCTGAGGGGGCAGGAGCCAGCAAAAGAGGAACTGGGGCCCTCCACCTCTTCCCTCCTCCCTGTGCAGGAAGTTATGTGGGAGTTTGTTGGGCTGTCACCCTAGAAGGGACACTGCCTCCAGGACAAACAGAGGTATGACCTCACCCAGCTCTGCTCCTTCGCAATGAAAATCCATAAACAAGGGCTCCCGTGCACGTGATAGTTCTCATTAATCTAAACACAGCTAATAAAAAAGATGTGCAAGGCCCTCGAGAAACCGTTCAGCAAAACATCAGAGCTGAAAGCTTCATTACCAAGCACTTAACTAACATGCTTCTGATTTATTTGAAAAGAAGCTCAGAAAATACCCAGTGAACTCCTACAGCCTTTTTCCTGAACTCCTCGGTGGTCATTAAAACCACTGTTGCCCTGTTTAAGGAATTTGAAGTGTGCTTCTTAAGGCTAAAGTGTGTTCAGAGTATCCCCATCTCACCCCAGTGGAATAAAACCAGTTCCAGACACTGAGAGCACTGGATGAGCTTTGCTCTTCATAGTGTCAGCTCAAGCATTGCTTTCTTTACTTCTCCTTTTTCTCTTGCTCTCATACCTCCTCAGCCTATGCCAGAAACCCAGTCAAAGGAGACATAACAGGCAGGGTTGGAAGATTGATCCCAGCAAAAAGGTTCTGTGCTCTCATTCTCTCATGGGCTGGCACCGCTGTGAGGCTCAGGCAGTGGTGACAGTAGGTGGGAAGAAGCAGAGGTTACTTAATGTGGTACCAGTACTGAATGAAAGGCTTATCAAACAGTTTTTCTTTGGTGTTATTTCTCCTTGTTACTTTACAGAGCTCATTTTTTCAGGATATAAATTACATCAATTTAATAGCAGTATTATTGAAGTACTACATACTGAAGATGCTCAGTCTCTTCAGTATTAATGCTCAGGTAGTTAGTAAATGAGACCTTGCCTAATAAGACTACTGGAAAATATAGTCTGATTTTTTAAAAGGTGAATAGTTCCCAATTTAAAGCAGCCTTGAGCATTTGATGCTTAACTCCTGTTGAGTCCTTAGGCTGCTGCTGTAGCAAGGCCATCTTGTTGAGTTGGTGATAAAAACTTGACTACTTTTTCAGGGTAAAACCATACCTGCTACAAAAAAAAAACAAAAACAAACAAACAAAAAAAACCAAACAACAACCCCCCCCCCAAAAAAAAGCATAAGCGAAATACTTTGTCTTGTTTGATCTTTTCACTATTTCAAGCTCTTTTTCTTTCTGTCCACATCCCCAGCCCCAGGTGGTAAGGCCACTGAGATGCTGGTGCACGTTACGTGAAACACTGATGAGCTGTTACAAACTACTGTTGTGGTTCTGCTACTATGCATCGTCCTATTTTTTGTTTCACTTCTGCCTGAAGTTTTGTTATGGATGGAGGGTTTGTTTGTAAATTCCTTTGGAGATTCTCAGCTTAGTGAGGTCTGTAGGGGGTGGGGATTCAATGTGTTCTTTCTCTGCCAAAATTACTTGGACATGACCTTCAAATGTTCTATTGTCTTAGGCTTCTTGCAGCTGCTTTATGATTTCTATTTATTTATTTATTTTACTATCCCTGCTTTCACTGCTGAGTGGTTTTTTTTCTAACTCATCATGAAATCCCAACTTAACAGTCATGGAGGCTGTGCAGAATTATTTACTTATCAATGTAAAGTTCCTTCTTAAATAAGTTGTTGCTTCATAAAAACTGATGGGATGACCTGGCACTTCGTGTATTTCTGAAAACCCTTATGAGTTAGGTGAGTTCTATTGCTTCCTTCTGTTGCTACGATCAAGGAGGCAACAATTGGCAAGTCCTAACTCAGTGCAAATTAAAGATGGGGTGTAGGGGGGTTATTTATTTTGTTTTTCCCCTCCCATCTCTTTAAGTTTTCATACTACCCCTGAGTCTCCTTTTTATGGTCTGAATAGACAATAGATAAAGATCCTAGTGAAAATAGCTGCAGACATGACAAATGTCAGATATTGAAAGAGCATGTGTAGCACAGGGTAAAATATTAGCAACTCATACATTCATGTTGACCTTTGTCCTTTAATGCCAGAATGCTTGTGCTACTTGAAAGCAGCATATTGAGAATTAACCCCACCCTTGCAAAACAAATAAGGCAGTTGTAGCTCACTGTCACTGTCCTGAAATGGAAGAAAAAGCCCTTGTTATACACATGGCTAGGAATGCATTTTGAAGACTTTAAAAGGCTTGGTTTAGGCAATCTGAAACCCTCTCCCTAAGCTCCTAAGATCACTACTCTTCTGGAAAAATCCTATTGAAATAGCAAATAACCTAAACTAGAATGGTGATCTATTTGTGTGTGGTTTGGATCCATCATTTGAAATGCTCTAGTGAAGACATAATTCCCTTAAAATCATGTGGATGCTATAAAAAAGCATTAGAAAGATGTTGCTCTTTTAACTATATAGACTGCTACCAGGTGAACGTTTCCTTTCTGCTCAGCAGCCAAAAAACTGTGCTCTGCATAGGGTAGCTGAGGGTTACATGGATAAATTGGAACTAAACATTGTGAATTTTAGCATCACTGTACCTAAATTTTGATTGCCTGGAAGAATACAGATTCTTTAGTATTGTTCCTAAATTTTCTATGTCATAAGTGAGGCAATTACACTGCAAGCCTACTGAACAGATAGCTTCTTAAAGTAGGCCTTAATAAAAGCTGATGTATATTTTTAAACTACTTCTCAAGTACCCCTTGGCAGACACACACAGAGAGGTGCTCCATTTCCCTCCAGTTTCCCTAGTCTGGACCTCCTGAAAGTAGGCACCTGAGTCTTGAATATTAAAATAGCAAAAAAATTGTTTTTCTTCCCTCTCTGCAAATCACAGTTGGTCAAAGACTGATGCTGCTTCTTGCAGAAGGAATTTTGACTTTGGAGCCGTGATTAAATCATGCTTTCTTTGGGGCTAGCACTTCTACAAGCCAGAAACTGTGTGGGGTTGAATTGTCACAGGAAGAAGATGAGCTAAAGTTTTTTGCATCTTGGGTGAGTTTCCTAACTGCTGATCCACAAAAGGAGAAAAACCCTGTAGGTATCCTCATGGGATGCAGAAGGCTCAAGACTCTTATGTAAGAGAAGCAGAGGAACACCAGGCAGGCTCCCAGGTGTTCACCTTCCCTGAATGTGCTCCACAGATCCAAATTCTGAAAGCCAGTGTTCTTCTGCACTGCAGTGATTTCAAGACTAGATAGTACATTAGCATTGACTTGGATGATAGTAGGATGCTTAAATTCCTACACTGATATGATTTTCATTCAGCAAGAGAGTATAGAGTGTATTCCATTTATTTATGTCTGTATTATTGTCTTTACCTTCCTCTCCAGCCCAACACATGCTATCTCATCACAGGTCTTCCTAGATGAAGCTCCTATGGTAGTGGTGTATTGGTAGTGCAGAGAATGGAGAGGTGCTCATGGTTTTCTCCAGCATCTTCAGGCATTGCATATAAAGCAAACACGTTGACTATGCTGCATTTCAGAAAATGAATCTGTCTAGAAATTGAGAAGGGACAGGACTGGAAACATGAAAATTCTTGAAGGGTGTCTAGTTCAAGAAGAAAGTTTAGGGTATGTCAGCATCTCATCCTGGAGTGAGGATGAGGACATTCCTGAGCTGTGTTTAGAACTAGATGCAGCATAATCACGTTGGATAGTGTTCCCCTGAACTAAGTTCTGCTGAATGACAGGACTTGTTTGGTGCAGAACCATATGGACATGGCTGATCTGTATTTAGCTGCAAACACACTGTCTCCATGCAGTGCTGTAGCCACGCATCTCTGCTGGCACTCCATTGCACAGCTGATATGATTTTGTTCATGTTTTAGACCAGAAATATGTCTTAACTGCTTAACATGCTTAAACAGACACTTTTAAAATCAGTTTCTGAAAATCATTGTAGTAGTTCTGTTGATAAAATCCACAATCTCTTTTTCTCATCCCAGGAATGGCCATGCTGAAGAAAACAGGGGTTTTTGTTTGGTTGGTTCATTGGTTTTTTTTAAGATCCTAAACCTCATGTAGGATCAGGACAGAGCAACTGGTTAGTTAAATTATCTGTGCCAATCTGACACTCAGGTTAAATCCATCTGAAGGGCACAGGTCTTATTTTAGCATACAGGATGTTCTGCATGAACTGATCACACTGTTTCTAGGTAACTATCTATAAAAAAGGGAGAAAACATTCAAAATTAAGTAGCTGGGTAATACAGAAACTACAGCAAAACATCTTTTAAAAGGTCAACCACAGACAATGAGGAAGTGCCTCATTCAGGAAGTGGTGGTAAAAGCACATTGAACAAAAGACATTGGGGAAAATTCTCAGCTGATATATATAAACCCAGCTGTACTCACATCAAGCCTGTTGAATCCTTGCTATTATTCAACAGCACTCATGTGGTGGTTTGACCCACAGTGGGACCATGTGGTCCTGTATTCCCCCCACACCCAGTGAGATGGGGTGGGAAACACAATAAAGGGGCACAGGATTAGGATGAAGGACAGGGATGACTCACTCACCAGTTATGGTCACAGGCAAAACAGACTCAACTTGGGGAAGAAAAATCAATTTAATTTGTTGCCATTTCATCTAAGTAATGCAAGGAGATGTAACAATCACCTTCCCTCCACCCCTCCCTTCTTCTCAGGCTCAAATCACTTTGCTCCCAATTTCTCTACCTGCCTCCTCAGTGGCACAGGGGACAGGGAATGGGGGTTCGGTCAGTTCACCTCTGCTGCTCTTCCTGGCATGAAAGTCCAGGAACAAAATGTTCAAAAGCAAGCTTCCCATGGAGTCATGGACCTCTTCGGGCTCAGCTCCTGGCTCCAGCATGGGGACATCCATGGGCTGCAGATTCACCCCCCACTCTATGGGTCCACCCCCGCTCTGGCAGTGAGCGACTCTCGGGGTCTCAATTCTCAAGACAAGGTTTCCTGCAACCCATGGAGATTCAACGGTGGAGCAGAAACCTATGTGTAGGCCATGGAGGACTCCACGCTTGAGCAGAGAAGTTGAGCCTGAGAGAACTTTTGTCTTCTACTCCTTTCAGCTGAACTGGGTGTGGGTCTCTGTCTTTTCCTCTGGCAACAAAACTCTCTCTCTGTCTGTCTGTCCTTTGTTTTGGCTGATGGTTGTCTTTTGTTCAGGTCAATGGCCTCTCCTCCAGGTTCTCTCCACCTTCTTCTTTTCAAGACAGTCCTTCCCCTCACAAATATGGATTCATTTGCAGAGGTGTTTCTCTGTGCCCATTGGCCCAGCCTGGGCTGGGGAATCTCCACCTTGGAGCCAGGGGAGCTTTTCGCTCTCAGATGGTGGCCCTTCCCCCACTACCAACCTGCCCCCCCCCCAAACCCAACACAGCTCACAAAACAAGAAAAGCTATTGACACATTTGCTTGCTAAATAGTTATTTACTGCCTTCAAACATACAGGCCTTTGTCACTTCAGTAGCAGAGTTTGGATGCATTGTTTTCCATAGAAGACAGCAAAGCTACATTGTTCACATTGTTCAAGATTGTCAATAGGCAGAGAATATTCTGCCATATATGTGTTTAAAAAATTGAATTCCACCCCCCCTCCGTCTGCCCCCCCACCCCTCCCCAATGCGTTATACATTAATTCTGCTCCATTAGTCAGCAGATGCATTTGATTCTAGGTATCAGTTCTGGTCTCCATGTATTAGCTCGGTATTATTTTATTAAGACTTTTTCTTCCATGTAAAAAATGAGTGGATGTCTGAGCTGGCTTGATCTTGAATTTAGTGTGAATGTTTGTCCCTCACTGTTTAATTTTCAGTTGCTGGAATAGCTTGTATGTACAGATAACATTTTTCCTATTGTACCAAAATAAGGCCATGAGGGTGCATACGTGTATGCTGGTCATGAAGAGTACTTCACAATTATCTTCCATCTACACACAAGCTTGAGCTAGGTAGGTCCTGAAGAAATATTAATCGGTCTACAGAATAAGCATACCCTCTGTTTTAAGGAAGAATGATCCATATATGGTTTTAGGCTAATGGTTAACATGGAAATCATCGTATCTGTGGACAGCATCATTCTTGCCATTACTGGTGCTCCTAGTGGGTTCTCTTCTCACTCTAGGGGTCCTTGCAAATAACTCAAGGCTTTGAAAATGCCAAAGTCCTACTTCTAGCCTCCCCCACCATTTACAAAATGCATTTCTCCCTCTTCAAAACTAATTTACGTTGCTAAACCTTAAGGTCCTGGTACAATGCTGAAAAACATTACTTTTCTGCTCTATTTTTTCCCTTTTTGGCTGGAGGTTGTAACTCTCTAAATCTTTTGCACTCAGTGCTTTGCCAACCTATCTGAGGCTCTCTCTTGTTCTCTGCCAAACAAAACACAATACCCTTCTTTATAGCCTGGTGACTTAGCACATGCTGTATATTACCTTTTGCAGCTTTGCATGGGAAATTAGGGTTTATATGTTTTATATATATATGTGTGTGTGTATATATCTATATATATAAAACTACATATATATGTATATATAGATATATATATCAGTCTTGATAAGCATGCTGTGGCATTACTGAAACAGCACATCCTCAAGCAAGTTTATTTGCTGATCTTGAAATTAAAGACTTTGTGGATAAGTTACACAATTCTCTATTAATTGTTCTATATTAGCAGGAGGAAGTTTGATTCTATGAAAATTTCAGGTCAGGGCCTTAAAATGATCGCTTTGCTTTTGGGGCCAATTGAACAACTTCATGACTTTGTTTCTTCCTATGTTATAGTGTTTGCTCTTGAAAGGAAATCCATTAGTGCTGTGAGACTCTTTGACATACTAAAACATGTGACCTGCGTGTGTTCTCTATGTGATGCTTTCTGCTTGACACTTGATTTGTTTGCAGAGCACATCACATGCTGCAATTGCAGCTTTTCAGTGTCCATGTTTATAATCTCCACTGAAGCATCAGAGCCCAGAATTCTGAGTTACAAAGTCTACTGTTCTCTTTAATTTTTCTTTATAAAATCAAAAATAATTTTTGCAGTCCCTTCCTGCTTTGAAGCAGACTCTTTTCAGTTTTTCCACAATGTCAGCAAGCCTTCTGCTTGGTATTTCAAGTGGACTGGTTAGACATACAAGAAGTTACAGATTTCAGACCTCTGCACACAGCAAAGTTGTTCCTTTTTTCTCATTGCGGATACCATGACCTGCTAGGCTTATCCAGTCTCCCAGTCTTCATTTAACCTCTTAGACTTGTCAACTATTTCCAGATTTATTTATTTATTTAAAAAATCTTGGTTCTAGCTGTAAAGTAGGTCATTCAGAGTTAGAATAAGATTAAGTTTTTCAGATCTTATTCCCAAAATATGTCACTTAGAATCAACTGAAACCATTTTGAGTGCTTCCAAAAGCTAAAACTATGCAGAACAGTCAAATATTTCATTTAAAGTTATTTTCTTTTATTATTTTAAATCTTTTTCCTAGCAAGTTAACTACCTTTAAGTAAATTTTCAATCTAGTAGTAAACCTGAATTAGTGGTGTGTATTACCTTTATACTTTCTTATTGTCAAGAAAAAACAATTTTCTTTGGATAGTCTTAAGGTTGGCAAAAAAAAAAAAAAAAGGCCCAAAAAATGAACCCCAAAGAATAACCCACTGCAGCAAATATTCACTTTGATTAGGGAATGAAAAAGCAAACCCAGCAATCTTCAGCACAGCTCTGCTGCCAGTTCTGGTGCTGGAGGTTGTAGACTTGTCTCCTATTTCTCTATAGCACTGTGATTGCCCCTGATTCTGTTCTCTTATTCAATATTTGCACACATTAGCCATATGGGCGTCTGTATAAAGGTAAATATAATGCAATTTTATATGCAAAATGTGACTATACATATAATAAGTATATGGGAATATTTGCACAGCTGCCCCTGGGTTCCAAGTTGCTGTCTTTGTGAACTGTGTACAAATATACTAACCCTCTAGATGTTGTTGAGCTGGCCTGCCTCTCATGTGGAAGGCAGAGACATGAATAACTATTACATTATTTCTATATACTATGTAATGACAGCTGAAAATCTGTGCCAATATCTGTAATAGGATCTTTCCTTGAAGAGGGGAAAGAATGTTTTCATGGATAGGTACATACTTTTACGATTACATCTGTAATTAGCAGCATTGAAGAAAAAGCTACCAGTCTCAGGGGAAGGGCAAAACTCATTTGAAATTCGTTCCATGGGAGAATCCTGAATAGTCTTCCGAGATCTGCTTAAAATATGTTCATTTATCCTAATGATAATTTATTGGATGGATTTAATATTTCTAAGTGTAAAGGGACTTTAGATTTTATAGTGCTGAAATAGATCATATTGCTTTTCTAGCAAAAGAAAGAGGAAGATGCTGGATGTAAATCTTGTCCTCCTTTTAAACATTAAAAAACATATCTGTAAAACAGTGAATATAGAACAAATATTTTGTTTATTACTATGCTTTTCAAAGGAGTGCAAAAGTAGAGTTGTACTTCTGAAAATTTGCTGACTTTTGGGGATGGGAGGATAAAGCATACCAAGAGTAAGGGATGCTTCAGAAATACAAGTATCCAAAATAGTATGGGCAGCAATCTGAATAACCATTCTTACTGAAAATACCAACAGAGCACAACCCTACCAAGAAATGAAAACACTTTAACTGCTTCTAGGAAAGCAGCAAGAAAGATGGATTTGAGCAGATGCCAGGAGATATGTAAATAACGACTATGATTACAGTGGCCTTCCTGCATAATTAAGGCCAAATGAAAAACATGCTTTAGCAATCTGTTCTGAGGATTTAACCTCTGAACATGTAGTGGTGGAGCCCTGTCATTTCAGGGAGCTGTGGTGGCCACATTCATGGCATCTGCTGTGAAGGTCAGGATACTGAAGATGACCTTCATCAGCAAATCACACATTTTTCACTAAGTCCGACAATGTTTCATGTTGCTGCAGAAGGCCAAGAAGCAGATGTGAGGCTTGATGGCATCATCATGGTGCTGGCTGGTGGCTGTTTTTTTGAGATTATATGTGATGAAAGTAGTTCTGGATCTTTTAGTTTCAAGATGACTCCTGTGGATGCCAATAAGTGCAGTGGCTGGGTCTATGATTTCTTACCTGATCAATGGTTTGTTCTCTCCTTCCTGGTGTAGAGCCATCCTAAGTATACTGCTTATATCACTGTATTCCCTTGGACATGCAGACAGATCAGTAACATTATTCTTGGAAAACCCATACGTATATTATGTCCCAGTTTTTGACATACTGTTATTTGAAAAAGCAGTAACTTTCTGAACTTGATCTGCTGCTGTCACCTGAAATAATAACAAAGTTGTATATAACTTCTCTCTCACACACTGATATGAGAGAACACATAGGAAAACTACAGGGACATGTTTCTCATGAATTAAAAATGCTACAGACTCCAGAAAACAATAAACTAATAAAAATCAATTAACAGTGTAATAGTCTTTTGCAAACAAATTGTGTGGGTAAAATCTGAAGAGTAAAAATTAAATTCCTTAAAAAATATCATTATTTTCAACCTGACATATCCCTGAGAAAGGAGACTTATCCTAACCATGTGCAGAATTTTGGTAAAATGCCAAATGCATTTATTTCCTCTGCTTTCACTGGATCAAATCTACTGCAGAGGTATCTTTGTCTACCTGATCATAATGTGGATTAGGACTTCTGAGGCAAGTGCTCCTAAGCTTAAGTATGAATCTGTGCCATGATGTTAACATCTAAAAGGAGTCACTTAATCAGGGTTTACTGATTACCAAGTTCCTAACCTGTTTCTGATCCTTTACATCAGGTTGTCATTCAACCTTACTGTTTCTCAGGTAACAAAAGTGTTTCCCGCTGTCCTTCAGTTCTCACTTTCTTCCCAAACTCACTTCTAACCCCAAACAATGTTTTACTGTCCCTTCATCTACGGCATGTTCCAGGGCTACACTGACAGAATGTCCTATGAAATAATCTGAGTTAGATTTTTTTTTTTTTTTTTAAGCATCCACAGAGATCGGTTTTGTCACTGTGGTTGTTCTATTCTGTTCCTTTGCTAATCAAATTGTTTCAGTAGGAGATTTCCACTATCGTTCAACAGAGCAGTTGCTCGTTTTGCTTCTGTACAAGTGGGATCATTTCACTAATGTGGTTTATTGCACAGCTCTACAGACAGAACAGTAACAGCAATAAAGTGCAGACTGAGAATAGGAAGAAGCAGTTAGGGTTGGGGAGTTCTTATATCTGGGGATTTCTTACATTTGCTCTATTGCCGGAGAGAATGCTGCATCAAATGACCTCCCTGCTTTTTTATATTCTTTGCAGCTGAGATGATCATGAAGGTAAACTTCAGCTCTGGATGTGGCTGAACTTTGTGAAAAGTTGGGCTCAAACTGGTATTTTCAGACGTTTAACTGGAATGGTGCTTCAAGCACTAGGACTCTTGCTCTGTTGGGAGTTTCAAGATATTCTCTTGGCATATGTTTGGTTTAGATCACTGGAGGTTGAAATTTCAAAACCAAATTACAAATCTGACTTACAATTTGGATTGAAATTCCCTAAACACTCTGAAGTTGGAATAAGTGGTCACAGTCACCGAAACTCCATTTCCACAGCTGAGCTGAGCTGATCCAGCTGCTGTGGTTGAGCAGCAATCGTGCTCATATCTGCAGCCCTGCTTGGAGATGTAGTCCTGCTCCTTGATGTGCGGTGGCTTTGACACACATCTAACCCTGCAGTAAGGCCACACTTTTGGGACTGAAGCAGAGAGTAACCTGTTTGCTCTCCCACATAGGTCATCTTTCTGTAAATTTAGTTTTCTAAACTGACTGGCTGTAGTGTCACATGAGTGATGCCAAAGCCAACATGAGTCTTCTGGAAAGTCCTCTGGGCTTGACTGGGAGACATCATAAAGTAGAAACGCCATCTTCTCTTTGATTATCTTTTCTGATGGTCAGTGGCCCTGCCTGAAGAAGAATTGTGTCATATTTTCAGTTTCCCTTATCCAGCCTGCCTCAGGGCCATTGATTTACACTGCGATGTGGATTAGGGGGGATGTGAAGAAGCAAAATTTCATGTGTAAAAGTCCCAAAAAGAGACATACAAAAAAACTGGAAAAGCTTGGCAGCCTGTCCCTTTCTAGGTCCTTCCCATTAAATTTTGTCTCCTTGCCTTAGAAGAGAGTCTGGCACATTGGCTCTGAACGCCTGACAGTATGTTCTGCAGCAATACAGCTAATTACTTAGACATGAGTAGTCTCATTTTAGAGGCTGAGGAGGGAACACTTCTGATTCCATGTGCATTAATACTGCTGCACGTATTTCTGCAAGACGGGAAGCTGAGGTAAGCATTTGCAAAAATGAGCATTCTGCCTCTTTGCATATAAACAGTTGGTTTAAGTTTCTTAATTCCTAAATTTCTTCCAGAAAAAATCCTAGCTGCCCCATTTCTGCTGGATGCAAAATTGCCCATCATTCAGTAGTGCTGAGTAGCTTAAGGATAACCATAAACCTATACCTTAGGTAAAGCATTACCCTATCTGGCTTCCAGCTTCTAGGGGTGCTCAGGGTAAAACTGTTTCCACACAAAGGAGAGAGAAATGAGCAGTATCTTACATTCATCCTGCCAATATTATGGCTGTTTCAAACCTTTAAATTTGGCACACTGAAAGCTGAAGTCAGCTCTCCTATTAGAACTGGAGTATAGTTGTTTTCTCCTTTTGACTCTAATTTACTAAACACAGAGTACTAAGTAATTTTCTTTTTTCTTTTTTTTTTCTTTTTTTTTTTTAAATAAGGCTGAAATCTAAGTTGCCCTGGTGAGTTCAGTAGCCACCTGGGGTCTCTCTGAGCTACTGAAGTTCACCTGTGCTTCCGGCCACGTGGATTGCAACAGTCTCATCTGCTAAACAGGGACTGTAATGGTTAGACATATGTGATGAGAAGGCTGGTCATTTAATGTCTACATGTGTTGAATGTAAAGGAAGGCTTTCACATCTCATAATTGCTAAGGCAGCAATCAAATTATCTATAGAGGCCTTTAAGCATAAAACAAGAGAGTATACATATAACACTGAATAAGGAATTGCAAATAAATTGCTATTAAATTTAATAATCCAAATTAATTTCTTATACTGATCAAAATCTAGAAAAACAACTTTGAAATCCAGTGACTATTATTTGGCATAATGTGCCAGGGCACATAACTGCAAGGAAATAGAACTGTTACCATTGACTGGCTGTCAAACTGACCCAAAGATGTAATGGAATTGATTCATTATTTTATTTTCACAAGTGTAAAACATAATAGATTGTCACAGTCATCCCCCTCAGGGATCAGAGTCTTTATGGGACAACACTGAACTTGCAGAAAAGTGTAGAGCTCTGATAGGTCTTTACAACATCCCAGGAGTTTACAATATTCACACTTTAAAGAGCTTGTCACAGTTCTCCTTTTACTTACGTAAACAGAAACAAACATTTGAACTGTAGGCACAAACTCTCTTGTAGGCAGACTTCAACAGAGGATTTACTTTTATTGCTTTTTTTTTTTTTTTTTCCCCATAGAAAGGCTGTCTACATATAGGTGACAGGAAATGTTCCCTACATCTACAAAGACATGATAGGAGGATTTTAAAGATTTCAGTAACTGTGGAGTTTTACTTATTTTGGGCTTTCAAATTGTGTGTGCCCCTTACTTATCTGAAAATGAAGAAGTCTGAGGTAGTCTACAGTTTCTTTCATTAAAGAGCCTTCATTCTGTTTGTCATGTGGAAATACAGGAAGGTCATGTTACCCTAAAATATGCCCTTCTGGATCAAAGCCCTGTTGCTTATGAGCCCTGGGAACTGCATATTGCAATCGACCTGCCTCCAAAGTGCCAAGGCTTTTTCCTTTAATCCCAGCCATACCCACACTGCAGCTAAAACCTGCCCTATAAATTGAAGATACTCCCTTGTTCAAGAATCACCATCAGCACAAGAGGCTTGGAAAATGCCCGTTTGCTATGAAAAAACAGTGTTATGTACATTGCAGCCCATTTTTGCATCTTCCTGCTTTTAATTTCAGGGAGTGAATATTAGGCATGGCAGTAACATCTACAGAAGGTCCTGGTGCCACCCTTGTCCCCCAGCATGCCTCTGCCAGGCAGCAACCCCTTCTGCAAAGCCATGTGTGTTTGTTGAGCTGGATTTCTCCCCAGCCGAGTGCCAGGAGCTCGAAGGCAGAACTCAAGGTGACTAAATTGGTGTCAGCCCTCTAAAGTGCTTAAATTTCTGAAACAAAAAAAACCCCAGAGTCAGTATGTTTTCATTTTACTCCAGGAGTTCTGCCGTGGGTAAGCCTGGCCCTGTGCACAGCCAAAGCCATCCCCTGGCACAGGTGGGACCTCACATGCTGGGACCCTCCCACACCCTGCCAGGCACCCCTGGGTGCTCTCAAACACAGCCAGGCAGCCAACAAGGCAGCTGGGTGGCTGGGAGCCTCAGGGCACACTGGGCTCAGTTCTGCTCATGCTTTTGCCCTCAACTGTGACAAAGATATAACCTGAGTGCTGGGGTAGGGAGGTTAGATTTTGAAGCACGCAGCAGAGCTTTTAGTTTTTACAGTAGTGTTTCAGTGCAGCTTGACCGTACGGATTCAGTTTATCAGAGCAGTATGGAGAAATTAACCATAAATAGGTTAAAAGCAACTAACCTGGCCCTTTGTAACTCTTTTGCTCTCCCAGTTTCCTCTAGTGTTGTATCTACAGGAGAAAACAAGCCAAACATTTCAACCAGCTTTGTGAGCTCATGGCATTCTTATGATGGGACCCCAATGACCATTACAGGAGCCTTTCCTCAGAGTTTGGTGCACTGTCACCATGCTCTGCAGCACTCTGTACACTTGCCCTAAACTGCTGCTTGTGCATCACCACACATATACCCAATGGCTCTGGAAACCACTCTATGCTCTTTGCAACTTCAGGCTGATTTTGATTTGAGATGATTGAGTTCACTAGGTGTGCAGCATCAGTGCATGGATAATCCAGTGAAGAAAATCTTCCATGGAAACATAGTCACTATGGTAGTTCCTGTGGATGCATTGTTTTCCAAAGTGATTCAGTTAATGCAATTCTCTCATGTACCCACAGTTATTAGAATAAGTGACAGTTCCTATACTGTGTAGTGACAAGGCCTTGAGCTAACAAACATTACCCCTATGAAATAGAATTTTGCTCGATTCAGTTTTGCTATGGGAACATTTTGTGACCTGATGGACTTGTAAACCCTAGAAATGTTCCCTTAGTAACATGCTGGTTTTGGCTGGGATAGAGTTAATTTTCTTCATAGTAGTTACCACGAGGTTGGGTTTTGGATTTGTGCTGAAAACAGTGTTGGGATATCTAAATACAGGATTCTTTTAGTTATTGCAAGGCAGGACTTACACAGAATTGAGGCCTTTTCTGCCTCTCACACCACCCCACCAGCAAGGAGTCTGGGGGTGCACAAGAAGTTAAGAGGGGACACAGTCGGGACAGCTGACCCCAACTGACTACAAGTATATTCCATCCCATATGACGTCATGCTCAGCGTATAAAACTGGGGGAAGAAGGAGGAAGAGGGGGATATTTGGAATGTTGGTGTTTGTCTTCCTAAGTAACTGTTATAAATGATGGAGCCCTGCTTTCCTGGAGATGTCTGAACACATGCCTGCAGATGGGAAGCAGTGAATGGATTCCTTGTTTTGCTTTGCTTGCGTGTGTGTTTTTTGCTTTACCTATTAAACTGTCTTTATCTCAACCCACAAGTTTTCTCACTTTTACCCTTCCAATTCTCTCCCCCATCCTACCAGGAGGAAATGAGTCAGTGTCTGTGTGGTGCTTATTTGCTGGCTGGGGTTAAACTATGACAGGTAATACAGTTTCTTTGCAATGTATAAGCTGAAAGCCCCATAGTGACAGCGACCTAAATTATGAGCATCAGGAAATGCTCAAGAGAATCACAAATTAATGTATGTACAAACACAAAAGAGAAAGTAATGATCATTCAATCACAAGAGCTTGGGTTTCAGGGTAAAAATATCTGTGTCAGTGCTGGACAAGGGATAAAAACCCAAGCAGCTGAGGTGGGCAGAAGTAGAAGAAATTAATTTAGGCAAACCCAGTTATGTTGGAAGGCAAGGTACTTTCCTCTATCCAACTATCACAGATTCTCTTCCTGAGAAAAACAACTCTGAAATGTCCAGAGCTTTAAATTCCTTCCATACTGAGAGAAAGTGGCAGGTGTTTCACTGCTGAGGACAAACCACATTAGCAAGCAAGGGTAGGGAGACTGAAGGAAAACATCACGTTGCTCCATTTACCTTATTTAATGGTCTAGAGACTAAGTTGAACATTTTTACTATTCCCATTGCAGCAATAGAAAAAACACAGCATTATGGATGAGATTTTAGTAATCCATATGTGTGTCTGTGTGTGTGTATGTCTGCATGTGTGTGCAAACACTGCTCTCCTGACACAATCAAATTGGAAATGGTTATTTCAGCCAGGACTGCAGTGTGGTAAGAAAGCCCTTCAGGTGGACAAGTTTAGTTTAATTTTCTATAAGACCAGCAAAACATCTGAGAAATAAACTATAAAACAGAAAGAAGAAACCTGAAATGAAGTAAGCCTGTTGATCTGGCTCTTTTCAGCAGCACCCAGATTGACAAGAAAATCACTTACTGATTGACAGTTTAACAGGCATGAACCTTTGTAACACTGTCAGCACTGGCATTTTGTCCAGGTATATGACACTTATCATAATGGTGAAGCTGGAAATCAGGGAATACAGTATTTCTTACAAATGGTGTGAAACTGTATTTATACATGGTGTGAGGCTAGTAAGTCTGCACTGCTAGGATTGATATCTGTGCTTACATTTAACCATGTAAATGAACAATGTGGTTTTAGTCTTTATGAAAAGATAGAGTCTGTTCTCCACCTAGAGTACTAGGAGGCATTTGAAAGAAAACAATAGAAATTAATCCATATTGTGTTGTATACCTGTGTTCTGCTTCAAACAGGTTGTGCTCAGTACCAGCTATTTTAAGCTGCTTCAGTTTATTTCACAAGGCTGCTACTCATCTTCATGGGTTTGCATGTGAGCAGCCAGCCCCTAGGCAGCCAGAGAACAGGATCACCCACCCATTAAATGCCAGTACAGAGATCACAGCTGGAAGTAAAATCTTACAGTCCCCTGTCCCAGTGAGCTGCCCATCTGTGTTGAGGGAGGGAGTGAAAAGGAGCGTGTGTTTCTGAGAGAGATGTATTTCCCCTGGGAGTCAGGCTGAACACATCCCACATATCTCAAATAAGCTGCTGAAAAACCCTCACTTAGTTAAGAGTTCTGAGTGGTTTGCTGGAGGGGTAGGGTCTAAGTAGCCTGAGTGTAGGAAGGCATCATATCCCATTCCTACCTCCCTGATCTTCCCCAATCATCCCAACATTCACTTTTTAACATGTGTAAAGCAGTATGCTAAACTGGATTCAGGGACTGTATCTTCAGAGGGTAACATACAAAGACCAAAACCCAAAGGAAGAGAACAGGGAATCTCTTAAACCTCCCATCCAACCCAAAGAACCGCCTCAAGGCCCGCCAACAGCAGCCTTCACCAAAAACACAAACCCAGAACTAAACAATGATCACAATTATGCTTTGCACTTGAAAAAACAATTAGATAAGTGATACTTCTTAGAAAGTAAACTTCTCTATAAATGCTTGCTACAGACCTAAACACTTTCTGAAATATACCAACTTGCAGCTGGAGAAAGAGAATACCACAACATTTGTGTGTAATCATTAAGAATTATGTTAAATTGTTTGATGGAGAGAAAGTGCAGTTTTCCTAAAGAAAAATTTCTAAAGAAAGAACTCATAACTTTTGGAAACAAGATACAGAGTACTAGATGTCTCTGATAAGACTAAGTAATTTCAAATGTTTCTTACTATTGCTACAACTTGTTCAGGTTTCAGCAAAAGCCAGCCTGTTTGCACAGGGAGACTTCCACACAGACATTAGTATCTCCATTACAAGTTTGTTCTGGTTTTTAGCTGGAACAGAGCTGGGTTTCTTTTCAGTAGCTAGAATAGTGCTGTGTTTTGCTTTCAGCCTGGGATTTGTTATGAGAGAAACACTGATAACACACCAGTGTTTGCATTTTTGTCACTGGAAGTGAAGGACTTTGTGCTTTGTTAGTCTACAAGTGCAAGACCTAAGGGGATGAGGAATATTTAAATTAATAAGCTAAACTGGCATTTAGATATGCCAATGGGATATTCCATATCATATCACATCATGCCCAGTATATTAGTGAGGGTCTCTTTCTCTTTTGTCTCTCTCTGGCTTTCGCTCGGGCTCTCGCTCTTCCGGGATTGTGGTTTCAGTTCAGAATTGTCGCTCCTCTGGGATCGTTATCTGGGAACAGACCAGGCTTTGTCAGTGGGTGGTGAGCAGTTGCACTGGGTGTCACTCATTTGTATATTTTGTTACTGTTATCATTATAACTACTATTTTAATATTAGTATTATTTTAAGTTTTCTTTGATATCTATTATTAAACTGTTCTTATCTCAACAAGCCTCCTCATCCTTGCCCCCCAATCCTCTCCCCTATCCCCTGGGAGTGGGGGGAAATGGATGAACAGCTGTGTTGGCTACTAGCCAAGGGCTAGCCCAGTGAAACTATCACAAAATTTTATCACAAATCCACTGAAATCAAGAAGATGTCTCCTCATTTTCCAGTGGGACTGAGTTAGATGGAGACATTTTATGCAACTGGAAACAATGGCCAAGAATGAAGCAAAGGATTGTTGAGGATTTCTTAGGAAAAAACTGCACAGCACCATACAGGCTTGAATCTTCATCATCAGGAAGAGTCAGCATATTTTAGAAATCCAGGATGCTTTTTTTTTAATTTTTTTTTTTTTTTTTTTTTTTTAAATTGGCTACAACATTAACTACTCCAAGTTCTTGTATCCCTCTGATGTTTTAAGCCAGCCCAGTCCTTGGAGTGATGCTATCATGTTCCCTTTTGGCTTCATTTCCCTTGCAAGGGATAGAGGAAAGAGGACAGAGATAGCGACAGAAAGTAAATAACATAAAAGAATTATATTAGTAAATATATTTGTTTCCTGTCAATTGCAGTACAAACTGGAGAGAGGCGATAAGAAGAACCACTCTGCCTGTCTCCAGCCAGGGTCCTTGCTTCCAGCTGAGTCAAACAGAGGGAAAG